>NC_041386.1:521714871-521761747 GCF_002162155.2 Triticum dicoccoides
CTTTGTTGAAAAAGAAGAAAGAAGAGAAAATAATGATATGGAGCCCTTCGGCTCGTTATTGCTTACCGGATGTAGGTGCTGCACTAAGTGTCAGATAACGCATGCAAGAAAGAAACTAATGCATGAAATGGACAAGTTGTGCGGAGCACATGGGGTTCTATTTATGCACGGGATCTGCGCCCGGCTTTGTACAAAGGATTACATGCAACAGCGGCAAGACTTGTACAAAAGGTGGTTGCCGGAACAGGTTCCGGCAACCACGCCCTATGGGAAAAACTTACGAAGATGTTCTATGTTCCAGGAGTTGCTCACCGGAATGCCATCTTCGGTCTCAAGGCGGACAGCGCCGGGCCTTGTGACTCGTTTCACCCGATAAGGGCCTTCCCACTTCGGCGTCAACTTGTTGGAATTCTTGGCAGACTAAACGCGCCGAAGAACAAGGTCGCCTTCCTCGAAGCTTCTGGCTTTAACTTTGCGGCTATGGTAGCGGCGCAAAGCTTGCTGGTATCGAGCAGCTCGTACAGCAGCCTGAAGACGATCTTCCTCAAGGAGCAGCGCGTCGTCTTGTCGCAGCTGTTCTTGCTCAAGCTCATCATAAGCGAGCACTCGAGGCGATCCGTATACGAGTTCCGTGAGGAGAACTGCCTCTGCTCCATAGACTAGAGCGAAAGGTGTCTAGCCAGTGGCTCGATTTGGCGTCGTTCTGATCGACCAAAGAACCACTGGCAGCTCCTCGATCCAGTTTCTTCCGCACTTGCGCAGCCTGTCGAAAGTTTTGGTCTTGAGCCCGCGCAGCACTTCAGCATTTGCCCTCTCTGCTTGACTGTTGCTTCTCGGATGAGCAACAGAAGCGAAGCAGACCTTGGCGCCAAGGTCTTGGACGTACTGCATGAAGGTGCGGCTCGTGAATTGCGTGCCGTTGTCGGTGATGATCCTGTTAGGGATCCCGAAACGGCAAACAATTGACCTGAAGAACTTGACTGCTGATTGTGCTGTCACCTTCCTCACTGGCTGCACTTCCGGCCACTTTGTGAACTTGTCGATTGCGACGTACAAGTACTCAAAGCCCCCGATAGCTCGGGGGAAAGGGCCGAGGATATCGAGCCCCTAGACCAAAAATGGCCAGGATAAAGGGATCGTCTGGAGAGCTTGAGTTGGCTGGTGTATCTATTTGGAGTGGAACTGGCACGCTTCACACTTGGTTACTTGTGCAGTTGCATCCTGGAGGGCTGTCGGCCAAAAGAAACCTTGCCGGAAAGCTTTGCCGGCAAGTGCTCTTGCACCAATGTGGTGGCCACATATGCCTCCATGTATCTCTTCCAACAGCTTTTGTCCATCTTCCCGGCAAATACACTTCAATTTCACACCGTTGAGTCTTCTTCTGTACAGTATGCTATCGAAAAACTGGTACATACTTGACTGTCGGGCTACTTTTTCCGCTTCTTCTTGCTCTTCGGGAAGTTCTCCTGTCTGAAGGAAATGGACAATCTGTTGTGCCCATGCTGGAGCTTGTGGCTCGACAACAAGGACTAAAGGCACATCTGCTGCTGCGGGAACATCCGCTTCCACGGCAAGGACTTGCGGCCCTGCCAGAGCTTGATGTTCCCCGGCAAGCTTGCCGGAGCAAAACTTGTCGGGAGCGTCTGCTTCAACAGAACAAACCATAAGGCTTGTCGGAGTAGACTGCCCCTCAGCAACCTTGGTGTTGATCTTGGGGACTTTCTTGGCGGCGGCTTCGGGGAGCTCTGCTGGAAAGTAGTCACCAGAAACCAACTTCCTCTTCTTGCTTTGTCCAGTTGATGGTGTTACGGATGGTTGAGTCAACTTGAGCACAAAGATCCCTGGTTCTACATGTAACTTTAGTGCGGCGCACTTTGACAGGCCATCAGCAATGTCATTCTGAGCTCTTGGGATATGCTCCATCTATAGGCCGTCAAAGTGCTCTTCTAGCTTCCTCACTTCATCAACATATGCTTCCATCAATGGACTCTGGTAGTTCTTGTTCACTTAGCGGACGACAAGCTGTGAGTCACCCCTGACAATGAGCTTCTTGATCCCAAGGTCTGCTGCAATTCTGAGACCGGCAAGCAATCCTTCATACTCTGCAGTATTGTTGGTTGCTTGCTCCTTGGGAAAGTGCATCTGGACTATGTACTTGAGGTGCTCTCCGGTGGGCGCGACAAGCAGCACGCCCGCACCAGCGCCTTGCAGCGAGAAGGCACCATCAAAGTACATCAGCCACTCTTTGCTTGCCTCTTTGACGGGGATGCTCGTCTCTGGAATTTCTTCATCTGGTGTTGGCGTCCATTCTGCTATGAACTCTGCCAATGCCCTGCTTTGGATAGTTGAAGTGCTCTCAAACTTGAGGCCAAAGCTTGACAGTTCCAGCGCCCACTCGACAATCCTGCCTGTCGCTTCTGAATTTTGCAGTATCCTCTTCAGCGGAAAGCGAGTGACGATTGTGATCTCATGTGCTTGGAAGTAATGGCGCAGCTTTCTCGAGGCCATGAGGAGGCCGAAAAGCAACTTCTGCACACCAGAGTACCTTGATCTAGCCCCCTGTAGAAGGGAACTGACAAAGTAAACTGGACGCTGCACCATTCTCTTCTGCATCTTATCATGCTCCTGCGCAGATCCATCTTTGTCGGGACCAGAGCTTGTCGGCGAAGCCCCCTGCTTGTCGCTGGATGCATCTGCCGTGGTTGCTAGCTCATCATCTGCCTCCCTCTCCGCCACTAACGCAGCACTAACCACTTGATTGGTTGCCGCTATATACAGCAGCAACTTCTCTTGTGGCTTAGGTGCGACAAGTATTGGAGTGGAGGACAGGTATCTCTTCAAGTCCTGCAGCGCAGCCTCCGCCTTCGGAGTCCATTTCATTGACCTGCCTTTTTCAAAATTTTGAAAAATGGCAGGGCGCGCTCAGCAGATCTAGAGATAAACCTGCTGAGAGCAGCCACGCAACCGGCAAGCCTTCGTACATCCTTGACGCGCTTTGGTGCTTCGATCTGCTCAATGGCCTTGATCTTGTCGGGATTGGCTTCAATTCCCCGCTGAGACACGAAGAACCCGAGAAGCTTGCCGGATGGGACTCCAAACACGCACTTCTCGGGGTTAAGCTTGAGGTTGATCCTGCGCAGATTTGCAAATGTCTCGTCTAAATCTTGAATCAGGGTCGCCCTGTTCTTGCTCTTGACCACTATGTCATCCATGTAAGCTTCCACATTTCTGTGCATCTGCGGCTCAAAAGCGTGGTGGACTACCCTTGCGAATGTTGAACCAGCATTCTTCAAACCGAAAGGCATCCGTATGAAGCAGTACATGCCACACGGGGTGATAAATGCGGTTTTCTCTTCATCCTCTTCTGCCATGAAGATCTGATGGTATCCTGAGTATGCATCAAGAAATGAAAGCAAATCACATCCGGCTGTGGAGTCAACAATCTGGTCAATGCGCGGCAAGGGAAATGGGTCTTTGGGACAACCTTTATTAACATCAGTGAAGTCAATACAAAGCCTCCATTTCCCGTTAGCCTTGCGCACGACAACAGGATTGGCCAACCATGTGGGATGGAGCACTCCTCTGACAAGGCCTGCTGCTTCCAACTTCTTGATTTCTTCTGCGATGAATTCTTGGCGCTCCACTGCCTGTTTCCTGACTTTCTGCTTGACGGGTCGCGCATGAGGACAGACGGCAAGGTGGTGCTCGATTATTTTCCTGGGAACACCGGGATATCAGACGGTTGCCACGCAAACACGTCGACATTCACCCGCAGGAAAGCAACGAGCGTGCTTTCCTATTTGGGGTCAAGGGTGGCGCTAATGGTGAAGGTACCACCAGCGCCGTCCTCCTTGGCGGACACCTTCTTGGTCTCAGGTGGAGCTGCCATTGCCTTCTTACACTTTCCGGTGGAGCTCGATGGTGCGTCCTCGACGGTAGCGCAGCACTCTGAAGAGGTGCGCTTGCCAGAGTGGGCATCAGAGCTCTTGCCGGACTTGGTCTTCTTCTTCCCCCCGGGAGCTTCAGCGGCAAGTGTCTTGCGTTCTGCTGCGGCTGCTGCTTCCCGGTAGATCTTGTCGGCACAGATAAGAGCATCCTTCTTGTCGCCAGGGACAGAGATGACACTTATCGGGCCTGGCATTTTCAGTACGTTGTACGCATAGTGAGAGGCTGCCATGAACTTGGCGAGTGCCGGACGGCCAAGGATTCCATTGTAAGGTAATGGAAAGTCAGCAACATCAAATGTGACCCTCTCAGTCCTGAAGTTCAGCTCGCTGCCAAATGTTACCGGCAACGTGATCTTTCCCTTCGGCTTGCTTCTTCCCGGGTTGATTCCTTGAAATGTACCGGTCTCTTCGAGCTCGCTGTCAGGGATCTGGAGTTTCTGGAGCACCGCGAAGGAGATCAGGTTCAAGCCGGCCCCGCCGTCAACTAGCATCTTAGTGACCTTGAGGTTGCGGATTGTTGGTGAAACCAACATCGACAAGCACCCGACCGCAGTTATGCGATCAGGGTGGTCCTCAATATCAAAGATGATAGGCGTGTTGGACCATTTCAGAGGCTTGCGTGACTGACGGGCGGTTCTGCTGCATTAACTTCCCGCACCCACTGCTTGAGCTGGCGGTGCGAGGTATGCAGAGAAGCACCACCGTCAACGCACAGGACCTCTGTGGCTTTCTGGAACTCCTGCTCATCAGTCTCCTCATCATCCATATCTTCATCGTCGTCGTCATCTTCATCCTTGTCGCGGCCGCGAGGAGGTCTGTCTCCTTGCCGCTGTTTGGCCTTGCCGCGGCGTCCTCCTCAACCGGGACGCTTCTTGCCGGATCCCCCAGCACCTTCCTGGGCCTTCTCCTTGTTGCGCCGCTCGTATTCAGCTTTTTGTTGCTCAACAAGCTGCTCGACTTTCTTACAGTTCTGGAGATCATGGCCCTTGGTGCGGTGGATCTTGCAATACTGCTTGTTGGTGCCGTCCTGCTTGTCGGCGACCGCCACCTCCACGGCAACCTCCTTGCCGGAGTCACCAGCTTTGGCTTCCTTGGCGCCACCACCGTTGTCGGACTGCTCAACAACTAGCACCTCTTTGCCTTTCCTCCTTCTGTTGTTCCGCCGCCGGTTTTTCTTTGCCGGGGCAGCATCTTCACTGTCAGATCCTCCCGCTCCTACATTCTCTCCGGGGAGTCTCCTCCCTTCCTCAGCACGTGCACACTTGTCGGCCAGTGCATATAACTCACTGACGTCTCTGATCTTGCACATCGCCATTTCCTCCCGCATCCTGCGGTTTCGCACGTTCTGATGGAACGCGCTGATCACCGCGGCAGGGTGGACGTCTGGGATGTTGTGCTGCACACTGCTGAATCTCTGAATGTACTTGCGCAGCGGCTCTCCTTCCTTCTGGGCGAGCAGATGAAGATCACTCTCCTGGCCATGAGGCTTGTGTCCGCCTGTGAAGGCGCCGACAAACTGATGGCACAGATCAGCCCAAGAGGATATGGAGTTGTCCGGCAAGTGCATGAGCCAGGACCTGACGTTGGGCTTGAGTACCAGCAGGAAGTAGTTGGCAAGGATCTTGTCATCCCGTCCCCCAGCAGCCTGCACCGCAATGGTGTAAATGCTGAGGAACTCCGACGAATGCGTCTTGCCGTCGTACTTCTCCGGTACGTCTGGCTTGAAGTTCTTCGTGCTGGGCCAATGGACTTGCCGCAGCTCACGAGTAAATGCAGGGCAACCTACCGCGTACGGAAGATTGCCTGGTTCCCCTGGCGCATGCATGTCAACAGAGGGCCCAGCGCGCTTGTCGGATTGATGTCGCGCTTCTCTTCGGCGCTCAATGCGAGTTCGAGCGTCTTCTTGTTGTCGATCATGAAGAACTTGGCGCTGATCGCGACGAGCTCGTGGATCCGAAGATGCGGTGGAGTCGCTGTCGAGGTGGATCCGGCGAGTCGGCGATCTTGGCCTTCGGGGTGGTGATTGCATAGTAGTTGCACCTCCACCCGTTTAGTCGCCACCGGCTCGCGCCCGGCAACCCTGCCGCGGCGGCGACGCGCTCGGCCGCCGTGGAGTGTCGCCGTTGGCGTAGCCGATGAGGCTCTGAATGGTGGCCCTCCATTCGTCGATCTTGTCCGACGTCGGAGGGTAATCTAGGAGAAGTTGAGCTCACGCCAAAGCTTCTGCTAGAGTGGTGGGTGGCAGTGGCGGACGGCGCGAGGAGCGGGACGTGCTCGGACTTCTAACTATGTTAGAAGGAGCAGTATCCCGTCCAGGCGACCGTGCCCCGCTCGTGCCAGCACGCTGGCGTGCGTGCTGGTCTTGAGCGCCCCGAGATCCACCAGCTTGGTCTTGGCCTATCATGCGTATGGCACTTCAAGTGCCATGACGCTGTTGGTCTTGCGCCTCCTGAGAGTGGCGTGGAACATGTACAGTCGCCGAGGTTTGTGCAGCCTTGTTCTTGGACCTGGCAGCATCATAAGCTTCCTCGTCGATGTCCATTCTTCCGCCGGCGTCCCATCCACCACCCGTTTGCTCCAACGGTGGCGGAAGTGACGTGGACGGAGCGGCTGCCGCCGAAGTCTTCTTCTTCGGTGGCATGTTGATGAAGGGAATGAAGATCTAGCTCGTGTGGACACCGGATCAGGTTCACACAATCTCGACGCCCCCTACCTGGCGCGCCAAAGATGTCGGGGAAACTGATCCACGAACACCTATGGGGCCGGCGGACCGGGCCCCTTTCGGTTCGGCGGGGGGCGGAGATCGCACGAAGAGCAGATCGAGGCGAAGCACACGAGCAGTTTACCCAGCTTCGGAGCTCTCCAGAGAGATAACACTCCTACTGCTGCTTGTCTGGTTGTATATGTTTTTGCTCGCCAGAGCTAAGTGTTCTCTGGCTTACGAATGAATTGAACCGAACCCCCTCTACGTTGCGCATGGGCCTCCTTTTATACGCTAAAGGGGTCACCGACAGGTGGCAACGCAGAGAAGGGTACAAATGTAAAAAGTGGGGTGGTTGGTACAGTTACTTGTACAGTACACCCTACCTAACCCTAACGGCAGGGGACAAGGGCATTAAATGCCCGTCTGGGTCGCCCAAACAGTGCAGAAAAGGAGCGTTAGGGGCGCCACCGTTCGCCACGATGGCGATCTTGTCAGCTTCGCATGCCACTGCGCACCGCTGGCTGCACGGCCTCCCGCCACGCACGCCTGGAGAGGCCCCCAGGGCGACACGTTGGTGGATGCGCTGGACCGTGGGCACAGAGTGGCCGCCTGCCGCGGCAAGCGCCTTGCCGCTGTTGTTATCTTGTCGGGTCCGGAAGCTTGTCGCTCACCGGGCCTCGAGGTACCTTGGTTGGTCTTCCCGGCAAGCTCCTCTTGCCGGGGCCTTGTTGCCTTGCCGGAGCGCGTGGCGCGTCGCGGCAAGTTCCTTGGAGTGCCTTGGTTGGCCTTCCCGGCAAGCTCCTCTTGTCGGGGCCTTGTCTCCTGAGATTAAATACTTTGTTCTTGAATGGCCCCAAGGGAACCATGGAGGATCTTGGCGTTCGCCTGGCAAGCCTTGTCGTGGGGTGCTGCAACTGCCCGTGCACAGGTTCGGGGTACTAGGGTACCCCTACTCTAGTACACCGACAAGCCCCGTAATTTTTTGTGACATGCATGAACATTTGGTTAGTTAAATATGTACTCAAAATTTGGCAAGGTGCATCAAATCAACACATGCAAGTATCAAAAGGAAAGTCACGGCATGCATGCATGCGTTGTACTCCCTCCATTTCCAAATATAAGTCCTTTTAGAGATTGCAAGAAGTGACTACATACGAAGCAAAATCAGTGAATCTACACTCTAAAATATGTCTACATACATCTGTATGTTGTAGTCCATTTGAAATGTCTAAAAAGACTTATATTTAGGAACGGAGTGAGTAACTAATGCATCGGTAAACACAAAATATTGAAATATATCGAGTGCAATGCTTTGATGTGTCGTCAACTCATACAAGACCGAGAAGTTTGATTACTACAACGCCCTCTCGCCTTAACAGCACCTGCCTTTGGCTGCATGACAGGTGGGCCACCGACCTGTTGGGCCCACCTGTCATAGACGCAAAGGCAGGAGTAGTAAGTCAATGAAGCTAGGTCCCTCCCTCACCCATGAGCGTGGTGGCTGGCAGGACTAGGAGAAGCTTTCGTTCGCTACACGCTCTCCCTCCCACACGCGGTGGACATGCAGTAGTTCAAGCGGTGTTAGATGGCCAGAAGCATACTATAGTACTACACTACAGTAGTACTCCATCATTGTTCGACTTCCCGAAGAGGCGAAGAGCCAAGAGCAGCCCGGATGCTCATGTGGCAGTTTCATGTGTAGAGTAGTCTAGGATAGCGTGTACCATGCCTATAAGCTTAAAATTGTTGGGGTCGGCTCCATGTTTTTTTGATTAAAATAATCTTGTGGCCCTACCTGTCATCCTAGTGATTCTCATTTGCACGCTCATCTGGTTAAGACAGGAATATATATTTTAATTTATGGTGGGGTAAATGTTAGAGGTTGCAGCAAATGGAAGTATTGTACACTGCGGGTCTTTCAGCCAAGTTTAGAGGCAACCATGTGGAGCTAGTGCTACGATGTGTCGTGTCAACTCATACAATGAGGAGAAGCTTGATTTTACTACTACATGCCTTCTCCCTCGCCCATGCGCGTGGTGGCTATCCCTCCCGCACACGATGGACGGAATGCAGCAGTGGATTCGATACTACTGTAGAAGTAGTAGTAACATCATTGTTCGTCTTCTCGGAGAGGCGAAGAGCCAAGCGCAACCCGAACGTTGCAGTTGCGAACGCTCGCGTGGCAGTCTTTGTGTAGGGGTGGGGCGTGGTGCAGAGCCTCAGAGTACGCATATAGCCAGGCTCTTGCATGAGACAAAATTGCTATTTGAGACCACTATTGTAGTACTAGTACTTGCTAGTATAGCCCTGTAAACCGGAAAGGAGTATTTACCTTTCTAGAGATTTCACCGTGTGCAGTACTGGCTCAAATCTCAAATCTCATCAACAAGGCATTTTGTGATTGGAGGAATGTATCTCGTACTTTACAAAGAGTTGTCGGCAGTGTGGCCGTCATGACCTGTCATATCACAAAACCCACCTTTACTAGTAGTGGTAAAGTGGCCACGAAGTGGCCTCAAAGTTGGACTGGACGAAGCAACCATCATTTCACTGGAACGCTCATTGAAGCCCTTTCTCCCCTTTCTTGAAGAAAACCTCACTCCAGGCCACTCACTTCTGCCATTTTTCTTCTGTACCGACGAATCAAAGGTGGGCGAATCAGTGATGTCGTTATATTTTCATTCCAAGAATCTTCTTTTTGGGAAGCACTGACCAATTCTCACAGCCTATTCTTTTCCCTTTTTCATTGCGATTGTGGTTTCCTTTCGATTGCTTTTTGTTTGTCAGTTCATTCATGGATGCTGGAGCACTAGCCAAAGAGCTGCCGGCGGACAACCCACTAGAGACAGCGATCTCTAGGAAGCAAGCACCGACCAACGAGTTGACCATGTTGGCGGGCCAACCCATGGAGATGAAGAACTCCAAGAAACAAGCACTGGCCAAAGAGTTGACGATGTTGGCGGACGAACTCCTCAAAGAAAGTTGGAAGAACAGCAAGGGCCCCACCGTGCCTACCCCAGAAACTCTAATGGCCACCTATGCAAGGCTCAAGGCCGAGTTTGAGGAGATAGTCGCCATTGCGAAGCAGTATTCCCCTGGCAAGGTGATGGCCCCCATCGAGTACGAGGAAATGGCACCCGGAGGGATGGGATCCTCCGGTGAGCTGCACAAGGTAAAAAATAATGGCTTACCATAGTTGTGGTTTTTGATTATTTGCAATGTGCTTGCTAATATGTTAGGGTTGTGCAGGTGCCGGTGGACGTCCTTGATGATTCTGATGTCGCGGCCCGTCCTGTGGAGAACGCCCCAGAGATCGTTTTCGATGTCGCGGTCTATCCTGTTGACATGGCCCCAGAGATCGATTTCGATGTCGCTGTCCATCCTATGGATAGCGCCCCAGAGATCGATTCTGATGTCACGGTCAGTCCTGTGGACATCGCCCCAGAGATCGATTCCCATGCCGTTGTTCGTGCTGTGGTCATTGCCCGAGAGATCAATGACAAGAAATAGTTGGTCGCGCTAATCCTTCAGGGTAGTTTGCATTGCCCTGTGTTTAATTACCAGAATGATGCGTGTTATCAAACCATCTTAGGGCTAGTGCACTGTCTTGTGTGGGCGGTACTTGCTACTTTTGTTTGATAGTGAATCATGTGAACCCTCTCCGAGTTATGGATACAGATGTATCCTCACCAACTTTTGATGTAATATATCGCATGCTTAGATGTAAGTTTGAACTTTTATCATATTAGCAGGGCTTGTTTGATGATTCTTGGTGTTGTAGGCTAGCTACTGTGCCAGCTATAGTACTTGCAAAACTCTCACCAAAGAGAAATGTTGGGGTTGATGAGCTCGTGGTACGCTTATACTTATCCGTTGTCGATCGGCCAATAGCCCAAGCTCCTAAAATTGTAGGCTTAGCGATCGATCAGATAATAGTCGACACGGATACATTCACACCTCATTTGGTTCATAGGGTAGGAAAATCGTAGCAAAAGTACAGAGAGGTACAACACAAAATCATAGCAGTATAGAGACGTACTCCCTCCGTTCCAAAATAGATGACTTAACTTTGTACTACTAACTTTGAAACGGACGGAGTACAAATCCTAGGCGGGCTAGTTTGGCCTAGTGGGTTTCAGTGATATGACGTGGTACGGTGTTGTCCAATCTTCACGTGTGGTAGCATTATTGCGGGTACAGTAAGTTTTCTTGAAGAAGAGGAATTCAACGAAGTCATGATGGTTCCTTCGTCCGACCAACAGCGGGAAAGGTTGGGCCTGCGCTACGACCGGGGTGGACCAGGATAATTTTGGGCATGGCAGGTGGACCAGGACGGTCGACGTCCCACATGTCGATGAATGGAAAGTATTCTTTTCCGGTATAGAGGACGAGCAACGAGTATTCATTGTTTATTTTTGATGAAAGCTATTGTCTCCACTGTTACGACGAGGGAGTGTGAAACACGGCAGCCCAGTGAACTTGGCATGTCCACCACTCCCTCCTTCCTCATGTAATACTACCATAGTGTTGACTATAAGGTTGGCTATAAAGGTTACAACTTTTTCTCACTTTCTCTCTATCTATTTCCTCCCAAATGTTTTTTAGCTTTCTTTTTTAGACACAATTGTTTTTATGCCCCTTTTTTAGAATTAGTTTTTTATACCTAGGAGCACGTGTAGAGACGGGCTCTTACAGAGCCCACTCCTTGATTTTGTCGATGCCTCTCTCTCCTCCACATAAGCGGGCTTATAGGCCAGTTTTTTACTAGTACTACTTGCTATGAATGCTGGAAGCTGACGTCTGAGGAGGGAGGGCTTGGAAGCAGTCCGGACTCCCGCATGTCCCACGTCACATTATCACCATACATTTCTTGGAGTCCGTGCGCGGCGGGCGGGCGATCTCTTCTCCCTGCCCCGTCTCTCTCTTCTCAGCCGATGCCCCTAGAGCGATTAGATTTCGGCTATCTACGGTTTATTCAATTGCAGTCCCACATGTCAGTGAAATTGCAAGACAACGTGTGTCCCTTCTGGTGAGCAGTGTGCAAGCCGGACTATCGGGGGTGCGACGCGTACGAGTCATAAGTGTGCCGCCTTTTCTTTTGAACTTGCAAAGCGAAACATTTTCGTGCGATTGATCGATAGAAATCCAGAACAAAATGACGAGGGCAGTGCTTTCCCGCGCGTTAGGCGGGCTAGTTTGAGTGATATGATGTGCTACAGTGCCGTCCACTTGCTCAATTTTTATGTAAGCAAGAGTTTACACTCTTACGTGGGAGGAGTGCGAAACACGGCAGATCTGATTTTGATCGAGGGATAAGTGTTCCCTGCCAAATAATGGAGAATTGTTAATCTCTAGCGCTGGCCCGCAAATTTACACCGGCATCTGTCCGAGCACATGATGGATGCCATCCAATGCTGCCCACATACCTTTCGACAACTATATGAACTAACTGGATGAAATTCATGCAAACAAAGCAAATTTCAAATTAACCGGATGAAATTCATTACATTTCGAAAACTTTTCCTACAAACTGGACGAAATTCATTACATATTTCGCACAAACCGTACTAAAACCTACTGTAAACCAAATCTAAACGACTGCCGGCGCCCGACCACCATGTCTAGCCATGAACCCGAGAAAGCCGGCCATTGCCTTTGCCTCCTCCTCATTTGCCTCGATAACCTCCTCCTCCGGAGCACAAGGTTCTAAAGATTTACGCCTCCACGTTGTCGTCAAGTGGCTAATCGGCCACGGATGTTTATCCCACCAAGCATGGTCGTCGACTGAGTGGAGGAGCGGTGGCCTTCCTGGGCCCAGAGCGGCGGCGACCTACCGTGTACTACTCTTCCTTGCTGCCGGCTGCGCCCGCGCACGCGCGCCAGCTTCATGGTAGTGGCGGCGGAGGGCGACCGGGGGGAGAGTCGGTGATCTCCTTTGTATGCTCCTATGACAGTACGTCCAAGAGATCTTTGGAGCACTCTCGGAGCGGAGCCGCCGATGTCCTTCGTCTGCTCCTGCGACAGTACGTCCAAGAGAGCTTTGGAGCGCCAGGAGGCCATGGTTGGAGTGGTGCCGACAGAAGGAAGAGACCGGACGAGAATGAGTGTGGGTCTTTGGCTATGGCTGGGAGCTGGGGCTCAAGTTAATACTAGCAATGTGCCCTTGAGTTGCAACGGATCCAAAGTAGAATAGTACTTGTTCACAAACTTGAAAGAAAACACTCTTGTTTTGATATACATATATACCACTAAAAATATATTACGTTTCACTCGAAATATATTTCTCAGGTTGTTTTGATGAGGCGATGGAGGGATGTGGTTGCTTTCAAGATAATAAGGGGTTTTCTTCAAATTGGAGCAAAGAAGTGGGCTATTGTTGCAAAAATGCCACAGCTTACCTCGCGGCCATTAGATGTAGATCTAATGGTCAGAAATGACGGATGGCAGACACACCATCATCACCAACTAAGTCTTTTATAGGAGTAGAGATAGCATGCGAATGGCAATGAGCCGCGGCAGACGGATGGACGGCTGGCGCCGGAGTAGGTTCGTCGGGCATGAATGCGGACGCTGCTTTAGTGACTTAACTGCAGGTGCGTTGGGTCACTGAAATGCGGGCCCAACGGGCATCTGGCCCGCATGTCAGTGACACACCAACTGCACCTGAAGTTAAGTCCGGTGAATGCGGCATTGACGTTCTGGAGAGACGGTGACCGTTTCAGGCGGGAAGCGCGCGCTAGCAATGGAAGGGGTTTCGGTAGACCAGGGCGGTCAGACACTAGCGTGGTGGTAAATTTTAACTCATGGATGACAAGCCTTTGAAGTGTATGCGGTGCGTATTGACAACCAGGCGTCCATGCAACCGGTCTTGTCGCCAGCTAGCCTTCGACGACCACGACACCACACAACCATGCATAACTTACGAATAATGGACGAATCGATCAGACACACACTGGTGTGCAGTGGCACTATGATCGGTCGCTCATGATAGTACATACTCTATACCATAGTACCCTCTCTAGCTAGGTTGTTTTATATATTGTCGTTGTGATGGACGATATACATGAGCAAGGCACTGAGTCCTGAGTATGACCGTTGGTGTTGAGCCAGGTGAATACATGCTCGGCGTTCACGGAGGCCTCCATCAAACGTCTAAACAGTAATGTCAGGCACCGCTGATGTCTACTACACATCCTTCTTCTTGTAGACTTTGTTGGGCCTCCAAGTGCGGAGGTTTGTAGGACAGTATCAAATTTCCCTCAAGTGGATGACCTAAGGTTTATCAATCCATAGGAGGCGTAGGATGAAGATGGTCTCTCTCAAGCAACCCTGCAACCAAATAACAAAGAGTCTCTTGTGTCCCCAACACACCCAATACAATGGTAAATTGTATAGGTGCACTAGTTCAGCGAAGAGATGATGATACAAGTGGTATATGGATGGTAGATAATAGTTTTTGTAATCTGAAAATATAAAAACAGCAAGGTAACTAATGATAAAAGTGAGCATAAACGGTATTGCAATGCTAGGAAATAAGGCCTAGGGTTCATACTTTCGCTAGTGCAAGTTCCCTCAACAATAATAACATGATTGGATCACATAACTATCCCTCAACATGCAACAAAGAGTCACTCCAAAGTCACTAATAGCATAGAACAAACTAAGAGATTATGGTAGGGTACGAAACCACCTCAAAGTTATTCTTTCCAATCAATCCGTTGGGCTATTCCTATAAGTGTCACAAACAGCCCTAGAGTTCGTACTAGAATAACACCTTAAGACACAAATCAACCAAAACCCTAATGTCACCTAGATACTCCAATGTCACCTCAAGTATCCGTGGGTATGATTATACGATATGCATCACACAATCTCATATTCATCTATTCAACTAACACAAAGGACCTCAAAGAGGGCCCCAAAGTTCTACCGGAGAATCACGACGAAAACGCGTGCCAACCCCTATGCATAGGTTCATAGGCGGAAGCCGCAAGTTGATCACCAAAACATACATCAAGTGAATCACGTGGTATCCCATTGCCACCATAGATACGCACGGCAAGACATACATCAAGTGTTCTCAAATCTTTAAAGACCCAATCCGATAAGATTACTTCAAAGGGAAAACTCAATTCATTACAAGAGAGTAGAGGGGGGAAGAAACATCATAGGATCCAAATATGATAGCAAAGCTCGCGATACATCAAGATCGTATCACCTCAAGAACACGAGAGAGAGAGAGAGAGAGAGAGAGAGAGAGAGATCAAACACATAGCTAATGGTACATACCCTCAACCCCGAGGGAGAACTACTCCCTCCTCGTCATGGAGAGCACCGGGATGATGAAGATGGCCACCGGAGAGGGATTCCCCCCTCCGGCAGGGTGCCGGAACGGGTCTAGATTGGTTTTCGGTGGCTACGGAGGCTTCTGGCGGCGGAACTCCCGATCTATTGTGCTCCTCGATAGTTTTAGGGTACGTGGGTATATATGGGTGAAAGGAATACGTCAGGGGAGCCATGAGGGGCCCACGAGGGGGGAGGGCGCGCCCTAGGGGGGTGGGTGCGCCCCCTGCCTCGTGGCTCCCTCGTTCCTTTCCTGACATGCACTCCAAGTTTTTCTGGTAGCTTTCCTTCCAAAAATAACTACACCAATTGGTTCCATTCCATTTCGACTCCGTTTGATATTCCTTTTCTTCGGAACACTGAAATAGGCAAAAACAACAATTCTGGGTTGGGCCTCCGGTTAATAGGTTAGTCCCAAAAATAATATAAAAGTGAATAATAAAGCCCAATATTGTCCAAAACTATAGATAATATAGCATGGAGCAATCAAAAATTATAGATACGTTGGAGACGTATCAACCATCCCCAAGCTTAATTACTGCTCGTCCTCGAGTAGGTAAATGATAAAAACAGAATTCTTGATGCGGAGTGCTACTTGGCATAATTTCAATGTAATTCTTCTTAATTGTGACATGAATATTCGGATCCATAAGATTCAAGACAAAAGTTCATATTGACATAAAAATAATAATACTTCAAGCATACTAACAAAGAAATCATGTCTTCTCAAAATAACATGGCTAAAGAAAGCTATCCCTATAAAATCATATAGTCTGGCTATGCTCCATCTTCACCACACAAAGTATTTAAATCATGCACAACCCCGATGACAAGCCAAGCAATTGTTTCATACTTTTGGTGTTCTCAAACCTTTTCAATCTTCACGCAATACATGAGCGTGAGCCATGGATATAGCAGTATAGGTGGAATATAAGGGTGGTTGTGGAGAAGACAAAAAGGAGAAGATAGTCTCACATCAACTAGGCGTATCAACGGGCTATGGAGATGCCCATCAATAGATATCAATGTGAGTGAGTAGGGATTGCCATGCAACGGATGCACTAGAGCTATAAGTATATGAAAGCTCAAAAAGAAACTAAGTGGGTGTGCATCCAACTTGCTTGCTCATGAAGACCTAGGGCAATTTGAGGAAGCCCATCATTGGAATATACAAGCCAAGTTCTATAATGAAAGATTCCCACTAGTATATGAAAGTGATAACATGAGAGACTCTCTACTATGAAGATCATGGTGCTACTTTGAAGCACAAGTGTGGTAAAAGGATACTAACATTGTCCCTTCTCTCTTTTTCTCTCATTTTTTTACTTGGGCCTTTTCTCTTTTTTATGGCCTCTTTTCTTTCTCCTTTTTTTATTTGGGCTTCTTTGTCCTCTTTTATTTATTTTTCGTCCGGAGTCTCATCCCGACTTGTGGGGGAATCATAGTCTCCATCATCCTTTCCTCACTGGGACAATGCTCTAATAATGATGATCATCACACTTTTATTTTTCTTACAACTCAACAATTACAACTCGATACTTAGAACAAAATATGACTCTATGTGAATGCCTCCGGCGGTGTACCGGGATGTGCAATGACTCATGAGTGACAAGTATGAAAGAATTATGAACGGTGGCTTTGCCAAAAATACGATGTCAACTACATGATCATGCAAAGCAATATGACAATGATGAAGCATGTCATAATAACGGAACGGTGGAAAGTTGCATGGCAATATATCTCGGAATGGCTATGGAAATGCCATGATAGGTAGGTATGGTGGCTATTTTGAGGAAGGTAAATGGTGGGTTTATGGTACCGGCGAAAGTTGCACGGTACTAGAGAGGCTAGCAATGGTGGAAGGGTGAGAGTGCGTATAATCCATGGACTCAACATTAGTCATAAAGAACTCACATACTTATTGCAAAAATATATTAGTTATCGAAACAAAGTACTACGCGCATGCTCCTAGGGGAATAGATTGGTAGGAAAAGACCATCGCTCGTCCCCGACCGCCACTCATAAGGAAGACAATCAATAAATAAATCATGCTCCAACTTCATCACATAACGGTTCACCATACGTGCATGCTACGGGAATCACAAACTTCAACACAAGTATTTCTCAAATTCACAACTACTCAACTAGCATGACTCTAATATCACCATCTCCGTATCTTAAAACAATTATCAAGTATCAAACTTCTCATAGTATTCACCACACTCATAAGAGAATTTTATTATTCTTGAATACCTAGCATATTAGGATTTTAAGCAAATTACCATGCTATTAAGACTCTCAAAATAATCTAAGTGAAGCATGAGAGTTCATATATTTCTTAAAAATAAAATTACCACCATGCTCTAAAAGATATAAGTGAAGCACTAGAGCAAATGACAAACTACTCCGAAAGATATAAGTGAAGATCAATGAGTAGTCGAATAATTATGCAACTATGTGAAGACTCTCTAAAATTAATAATTTCAGATCTTGGTATTCTATTCAAACAGCAAGCAAAGCAAAATAAAATGACATTCTAAGAATGGCAAACATCATGTGAAGAGGCAAAAACTTAGGATCAACCGAAACTAACCGATAGTTGTTGAAGAAGAAAGGTGGGATGCCAACTGGGGCATCCCCAAGCTTAGATGCTTGAGACTTCTTGAAATATATCTTGGGATGCCTTGGGCATCCCCAATCTTTATCTTTTGTGTCTCCTTAATTCCTCTCATATCACGGTCTCCCTAAATCTCAAAAGCTTCATCCACACAAAACTCAACAAGGACTCGTGAGATAAGTTAGTATAAACCATTGCAAAAATCTTATCATACTCTACTGTAGCAAATCACTAAAATTATTATTCAACATTGCATACTAAATGCCTCTGTATATTTAATAGTCCTATCCTCAAATAGAATCATTAAAGAAGCAAATATATGCAAACAATGCAAACATAACATCAATCTGCCTAAACAAGACAGTTTGTAAAGAGTGCAGCAAGATCCATACTTCCCCAACTCCAAAAATTATGAAAGAAAATTCCCAGTGTAGTAAATTTATCAGATCTTAATATGCAAAAGGTTTCAACATTTTATCACATTCTGACTTTTCTAGGGAATTATTGCAACAGAGGTAAACTTTCTGTTTTTAAACAGCAACATGTGGACTTCTAAAATAGGCATAGTAAAGGCTATCAATGCCACTTTTAATGAAATAAAATATGAAAAACATTGTTCTAAATAACAGCAAGCAAATCTTAACAAAATAAATTGACGCTCCAAGCAAAACACATATCATGTGGTGAATAAAAATATAGCTCCAAGTAAAGTTACCGATGAACGAAGACGAAAGAGGGGATGCCTTCCGGGGCATCCCCAAGCTTAGGCTCTTGTCTATCCTTGAATATTACCTTGGGGTGCCTTGGGCATCCCCAAGCTTAGGCTCTTGCCACTCCTTATTCCATAGTCCATCGAATCCTTACCCAAAACTTGAAAACTTCACAACACAAAACATAACAGAAAGCTCGTAAGCTCCATTAGTATAAGAAAATAAATCACCACTTAGGTACTGTAATGAACTCATTCTTTATTTATATTGGTGTTAAACCTACTGTATTCCAACTTATCTATGGTTCATACCCTCCGATACTACTCATAGATTCATCAAAATAAGCAAACAACACATGAAAAACAGAATCTGTCAAAAAACAGAACAGTCTGTAGTAATCTGGATCAAACGTATACTTATGGAACTCATAAAATTCTAAAATAAATTGCTGGACGTGAGGAATTTATCTATTAATCATCTGCAAAAATAATTAACTAAATAGCGCTCTCCAAATAAAAATGGCAGCAATTCTCGTGAGCACTAAAGTTTCTCTTTTTTAGAGCAAGATAAACAAGACTTTCCCCAAGTCTTCCCAAAGGTTCTACTTGGCACAAACACTAATTAAAAACATAAAACCACATCTAAACAGAGGCTAGATGAATTATTTATTACTAAGCAGGAACAAAAAGCAAGGAACAAAAATAAAGTTGGGTTGCTGTAACACCCACGATGCGGCTATATCTCCCACGTGTCGGAGCACGACTTAGAGGCATAACCGCATAGTAGGCATGTCGCAAGAGGGGTAATCTTTACACATCCCATGTACTGAATATGAAAGGGATAAAGAGTTGGCTTACAATCGCCACTTCACACAATACATAAATATAGCATTACATCATCCAGAATACAATCAAGGTCCGACTTCGGAACCAAATAAAGAAAGACAACCCCTAATGCAAAAGATCCCCGATCGCCCCGACTGGGCTCCACTATTGATCAAATGGAAACAAAACAAGACTACGATCAAGATCTTCATCGAGCTCCCACTTGAGCTAGGTTGCGTCGCCTGCACTGGCATCAGCGGCACCTGCAACTGTTCGGAAGTATCTGCGAGTCACGAGGACTCAGCAATCTCACACCCGCGAGATCAAGACTATTTAAGCTTATGGGTAGGAAAGGGTAGCGAGGTGGAGCTGCAGCAAGCACTAAGCATATATGGTGGCTAACATACGCAAATAAGAGCGAGAAGAGAAGCAAAGCGCGGTCGTGAACTAGAAATGATCAAGAAGTGATCCTGAAACTACTTACGTTCAAACATAACTCCAAAACCATGTTCACTTCCCGGACTCCGCCGGAAAGAGACCATCACGGCTACACATGCGGTTGATGCATTTTAATTAAGTTAAGTTTCAAGTTCTCTACAACCGGATATTAACAAATTCCCGTCTGCCCATAACCGCGGGCATGGCTTACAAAAGTTCAAACCCTGCAGGGGTGTCCCAACTTAGCCCATCACAAGCTCTCACGGTCAACGAAGGATATTCCTTCTCTCAGGAAGACCCGATCAGACTCGGAATCCCGGTTACAAGACATTTCGACAATGGTAGCCACCCGATGTGCCGACAATCCCTGTAGGAGTCACACGTATCTCGTTCTCAGGGAAACACCGGATGAGACTAGCTATGAGTAAAACCAAACCTCAAGTTTCCCCGAGGTGGCCCCGCAGGTAGCTCGGTTCGGACCAGCACTTAGACAAGCACTGGCCCGGGGGGCTTAAATAAAGATGACCCTCGGGAGCGTGACTCCCAAGGGAAAAGTAGGTGGTGGTGAGGCAAATGGTAAAACCAAGGTTGGGCCTTGCTGGAGGAGTTTTATTCAAAGCAAACTGTTAAGGGGTCCCCATAACACCCAACCGTGCAAGGAACGCAAAATCAAGGAACATAACACTGGTATGATGGAAACAAGGGCGGCAAGAATGGAACAAAACACCAGGCATAAGGCCGAGCCTTCCACCCTTTACCAAGTATATAGATGCATTAATTAAAATAAGAGATATTGTGATATCCCAACAAATCCATGTTCCAACATGGAACAAACTCCATCTTCACCTGCAACTAGCAACGCTATAAGGGGGACTGAGCAAAGCGGTAACATAGCCAAACAACGGTTTGCTAGGAAAGGTGGGTTAGAGGCTAACATGGCAAAATGAGAGGCATGATAAAGCAAGTGGTAGGTATCGCGGCATAGCAATAGAGCGAGCAACTAGCAAACAAAGATATAAGTGATTTCAAGGGTATGGTCATCTTGCCTGAGATCCCGCAAGGAAGAAGTACGAATCCATGAAGAAGACAAACGGACGTAGTCGAACGGATCCTCACAAATGTGACGTTATCGGAACCAACCCGAAGAAGCAACACCGGAAAGAAGCACACAACATAGTAAACATCCAACACATGAACATGGCATGATGAACAATCAATATGATGCATGTCCGATTTAATGAGGCGTGGCATGGAAAAAATGCACAAACAACACTACAAGTTAAGTGGAGCTCAATATGCAATGAGTTGCATATTGCCGAAAACACCATGTCGGTGTCAAAACCGGCGGATCTCGGGTAGGGGGTCCCGAACTGCGCGTCTAGGCCAGATGGTAACAGGAGGCAGGGGACACGATGTTTTACCCAGGTTCGGGCCCTCTTGATGGAGGTAAAACCCTACGTCCTGCTTGATTAATATTGATGGTATGGGTAGTACAAGAGTAGATCTACCACGAGATCAGAGAGGCTAAACCCTAGAAGCTAGCCTATGGTATGATTGTTGTTCTGTATGTTGTCCTACGGACTAAAACCCTCCGGTTTATATAGACACCAGAGAGGGTTAGGGTTACACAAAGTCGGTTACAATGGTAGGAGATCTGCATATCCGTATCGCCAAGCTTGCCTTCCACGCCAAGGAAAGTCCCTTCCGGACACGGGACGAAGTCTTCAATCTTGTATCTTCATAGTCCAGGAGTCCGGCTGAAGGTATAGTCCGGCCATCCGGACACCCCCTAATCCAGGACTCCCTCAGTAGCCCCTGAACCAGGCTTCAATGACAACGAGTCCGGCGCGCAGATTGTCTTCGGCATTGCAAGGCGGGTTCCTCCTCCAAGTACTTCATAGAAGATTTTGAACACAAAGATAGTGTCCGGCTCTGCAAAATAAATTTCCACATATTGCCATAGAGAGAATAATGTTCACACCAATCTAATCTGCTGACGTATTCCGTAGTATGACAACACCACGGCCAGGCCTTTATTCGAATCGTTTTATTATCCCACCTCAGTGTGTCATGCGAGGCGGTTTCCTTGGCACGTCTTGTTAAAGCAGAGATCGTGTCCCCTTATTCCGGGATTCTCATCAATACGGGCATGGGTAACCCAACCGCTTCTAGGACTCCTAGACTATAGGCAAGTCCAAACGGCCACGAAGAGGACGCTTGATATTCACCCTCTTTATAAGGGGACAAGGCTTTTATTTTTCCCTCCTGTGCTCAATCGAATCCTTCCCCCACCTCAAGCTCAAACACCCAAAGTTCAGGTCAGGTGCTCCAAACCTTCAATCATGTCCGGATCTAGCCTTCAAGGCCGATGGGTGCCTTCCTCCGTCACGGAAGAAGACATCAAAAAGTTGAGGGAGGCCAGATATCTGACCGCCGAGGTTTTGCATCGGCTGCCTGCCCGAGGGCAGGCCGTCCCCTCCCCCGAACCCAACGAGAACGTCGTGTTCTTCTCCCACTTCCTCCGAGGTCTAGGCCTTGCTCTGGATCCTTTTGTCAGGGGTTTGATGTTTTATTACGGGCTTGATTTCCATGATCTAGCTTCGGACTCCTTTCTTCATATCACGACATTTATTGTCGTGTGTGAGGCCTTCCTCCGGGTTACCCCTCACTTTGGCTTGTGGCTCAAGACCTTTGAAGTAAAGCCGAAGATGATCGAGGGGCAACATGCAGCGTCTGGAGGTGCCTCAATATGCAAGATGACGGGAGCTCCATGGCCCAAAGGTTCCATTCCAGAGGTGTCTGAATTGTGGCAACAAGAGTGGTTCTACATCACGGCTCCTAGAAGTGCCAAGTGGGCGGCCGCCCCTGTTTTCCGCTCGGGCCCTCCACCACAACTAATGTCATGGATCAGCAGAGGTCTGAGCTGGGTCCAGCCAAGGACATGCCTATATTGCAAAGCCGCATTCGAGATCTCTTCAATGGAGATTTTAGTTTGGTTGCGGTAATACAAGTTATGCTGGTTCGTCAAGTCCAGCCTTGCAAACGCCAGCCCCTTCGCTTGTGGGAGTTCAATCCCGAGGGACCGCATGTCATCCAAAATTTCCTCGGCCTGACGCACGAGGAGATGTACAAGTCATTCTTCGGACCTCAGGTAGAGTGTCCGGAAATCACCGAGGACGTGGGCCTGAGCAGTAACCGCACCGCCGAACAGGTAAGGAATCTTCCGGCCGAACATACTATCTCTCATTTGTTACGAAGTTATTTCTGAGAGTTTGCTTTTTGACATGGACTGGCTAACAAAGGCGAAGTTGATTCGGTGTTCGGCCCCCCTCCCTGAGGGTTTGGACAATCTGGTATTGGAAAAGATGCTCCAGGTCGCTCCCTACCCGGAGCCCTTGAAGGAAGATACTGGGAAGGATAATACGGGCGGACGCGGCCCCCCCGCGCTGCCCATTCTAACCGAGGGAGCGAGCGTCTCCATGAAGGAAGATGACTGGAGGAGAAAAAGGACTGCGCCCGGGGATTCGGAAGCCGAAGCTTCCAAACGGGAGAAGAAGTCTCCCACAGAGGGTCCTACCTTGGGGGTGCCTTTGCCGCACAAAGTCCGCGGGGGGATCAATTCTCCAGCGAGTCGTAAGTGACCCGAAATACTTTAATAGTACAGGTATGCCATCTTTTTCTTCTGAGAAAATAACCACCGCATATATCTTTGCAGTTCGAGCCTTAGCCCCTCTCAAACGAGCTCGTCTTCGGGGGATCTTCTTCCGGAGATGATGGAGAGCGAAACGCCTCCTCCGGACTCCTTTGCTCCGGAAGCGGGCGACCCCAAAGTGTCGTCGCGGAGGGCCTCTCCGAGTCCGGTGAGGCCAGAAGATAATCCCATTGACCCCCGAAGCTCCCAGTGTCCGGCTCCCAAAGAGAGCGGACAAAAGAGTCCGACACCGTCTGGTGTGCGATCGGATGTTCTGAGGGAGTTGGTGGGGCGAGCGGCCATCTCAGATGAACACCGTGTGCTGATGAATACGATGATGGAGAGAATCTCGTCCGCCGAAAGCGATTGCATGAAGCTTTTATGAGTCTACTGATAGGCTTTGAGGTACGTAAAATAGTGTATGATAGTCCTGCACATGCTAGGTGTGCCCTGTGTAGATAGTAGCCCCTGAGACTCTGGTTGTCGTCGGAAACGACGACGAACAGAGGATCATATTCCCAGGTGATAACCATACTGCCTCTATGTGCAGGTGATGGAAGCTCCAGTGGCTAGCCGGACTAGCGAGTTTGCCCATTTAAAATGGCAGTTGGATGCGGCAGACGTCGACATCGAGCTTGTTAACAAAAGGCTTGACGAGGCACAGGGTAAGTGTCATTATTTGGTAAATGCCACATAGTAAGAGCAGCATGATGTCAGTATCATTAATATGTTGTGACTGCAGATGGAGCTGCCACTGTTGAAGCCTTGCGGGCAGAACTTGCCCGAGCCAAGGAACAAGTGAGGTTTGTTAATGTGGCTGCTTTGAAGGCGGCCGAAGAGTTGAAAGCCGAGAAGGCCGCACATGGCGAGAGCCGAGATAAGATGGCCAAGATGGCAATAGAATTAAAAGCCGCCACCGACCGTTGCTAGGTTCTTGAAAAGGAAAATCTAGCGAAGGCATCAGACCTTGAGAAGGCTGCTGTGACGAGAAAAGACATACGCTCTGCTATGAGGGCGAAGAAGGAGGAGCTGCGAGAAGCCGGGGATATTGTAGCTAGGAAATCCTTTATGTTGCGGAGGAAGTTCGGGGATCCACGATATGCCTCTCTGGATCGGCTGTGGAGTTCAGAGGATGTGTATATGGATTTGGCGGCGAGCACTGCCGATGCGGCCAAGTACTTCCCGGGTCAGACGGGCCGTGAAGTGGACCAGCTGTTTTGGACACAATTCCATTCTCCCGAGCGTCCACTTTTATTGACTGACCAATTAGCCGAATGGGCCAAACTGAATAGGTTGTCCGGACGTGCCATGAGGTCTGTTGTGGATCAGCTATGGCCGAAAAGGCCAAAACCGAATAGCTATTTCAGCTTGGTGCAGCAGTTCCTTGACGTGGTGCCGCACAATAATGCGATGAAGAGGTCGGCGTGCATAGAGGGCTCACGGATGGCATTTGCCCATGTTAAAGCATACTGGGCGGAGATGGATGCTACCACTGTTGCAGCGCGGGATTCGGCCAGAGGTCGAATGGCTGCTGAGCACTACTTTGAAGTTCTTGAGGGTGCCCATTTGATAGAGACCCAGTGCTCAAAAAATATTGTGTTTGAGTGATATGTAATCTCATTGTAAGTGAAATGCTTTTACAAATTTTTATAAGGCTATTTTTATACTTTTGCCTGAAAGTAATATGATGCCTCCTAAGCGGCCGTTTATGTATACATGTGTATAACCTGAAAGATTGCAGCCGTCGACTTCAACCCCCACGCATATAATGCGGAGGTGCTCGCAAAAAACACGCGTTCACACTTAACCCAACGTCTTGGTCCTATTAAGGAGGTGATAGCGGAGCGAGCGATGCAACCGGACTATAATGCTTTAGCACTTTCACTTAGCCATAGGAGTTTGACAGTGGGGCTACTAGATAGCCCCTGGTGGCTCCGCACTCTCCCGATCCCGAGGTGTGTACATGCCTGGCCGGAAAACGGCCCTTCATTAAGGCGGAGGAATTCTAACATTCCAACAGGTCATCGAGTGGTTGACCAGTCTCACGCTATATCATGACAGTCAGTTTTCGGCTTTCTCTACTAAGGTGCTCGTCCGGATGAACCAGGGCACAATCACAGTAGTTCTCCCGGTGCTACCTTAGCCGGTAAAGCGGAACGTAAGGCACCAAAACACAGGAGCCGGGCAAACCCAACATTTGACCAAAGACAATGATTCGGAGCTGATGCATATAGGGTCAAACTCGCGACGCCGAACATTCCCTAAGGTATTCGGTCTTTGTGGTATAAACCGGGCCTAAATAATGGCCTTTGTAAGAAGCCCCTTGTGTCCAGGTACGTGCATTGTTCTGGCGTGGACATATGCCAAGACGTCAACATCCTTCTCAACGGTGGATATGTATCAACAAGAGACAGTAAAAAAGGTTTACGCGGGGTCTTAATCTAAAAAGAATCCTTGGAGTGGGTCCCTGCTGCACGTTTGCGCCTGTGTCTCCGTTGTGCCGTATCCTGGACGGGTGTAGCACGATGATCGTCTGTAAAAGAGAGGAATTTAGGTGAAAAAGTTGTCGTGCAAAAAGGATAGTTTTTAAAGAAACCATGTATAATTCAAGATGAGAAAAAATTGCCACTTGTCTGCGCGCGTTGAGCCCCTTGTATTGACAAATAGGGGTGTGACCATTTATTCGGTATAAATAGCGGCGCTGGACTTGATTAGTTGGTCTGAGGTTTTGACGACCTATTGGATGCTTTCGTTGGTCCGGGCGCCTTTAGTGTGCGGCTGCCAGGGCAGCCGCACTCTCTTCGGCGCGCAGAGATCGCTTCATATTTCCGTTCACTGAAATGATGCCACGTGGACCGGGCATCTTGATAGTGAGGGAGGCGTAGTGTGGTATTGCATTAAAGCGAGCGAAAGCTTCGCGTCCGAGCAGTGCTTGATAGCCACTTTGGAACGGGGCGATGTGGAAGGTTAAATGCTCGCGACGGAAGTTATCGGGGGAGCCGAATATAACTTGTAGTAGGAGGGAGCCCGTACAACGAGCCCCTGGGCCTGGCGTTACTCCTTTAAAGGTAGTATTGCTATGGTGAATTTTTGTTGGGTCTAACCCCATCCCGCAGATTGTATCCTGATATATTAGGTTTAGATTGCTGCCACCGTCCATCAAGACTCGTGTGAAGTGATATCCGCCAATTACTGGGTCTAATACCAGGGCAACCCATCCTGCGTGTCGGATACTTGCTGAGTAATCAAGATGGTCGAAAGTGATCAGTTGAGACGACCAGTGGCAGGACTTCGCGGTGACAGGCACTTGGGTATATTTTCCTGGGAGTGCCGCGTTGTTTTTTCCCTTGATCACGTGTAACACGTTTACTGTTTTGACTTCTGGTGGAAATTTCTTTTGTTCCCTAGTGTCTTGCTTGGGAGGCTCGTCCTCGTCTTCACTTGGTGTATCCTCCCCCTTGTGTACGGTGTTGAGCTTGCCGGACTGCTTGAAGACCCAACATTCTCTGTGGGTATGATTAGCAGGTTTACCAGGGGTACTATGGATCTGACATACTTGGTCCAGAATTTTGTTGAGGCTGGACAGTTCATCCCTGGTGCCTTTAGAGGGCGGCTTTTGCTCACCTGGCCGAGAGCTTTTGAATCCAGCGTTTACTATCGTGCCCTTCGTGTTGTCTTCTTTATTCCGGCGTTTGTTATTGCTGTTGCACACTGATTTCCTGTTTCCATCTCTAACTTCAGATGTACTGGGGTCACTGGTGCTGCATCTGGCTAACCAGCTGTCCTCACCCGCGCAAAAGCGGGTCATGAGGCTTGTTAATGCGGCCATCGTTCTTGACTTATTTTGGCCGAGGTATCTGGCGAGCCATTCATCACAGACGCTATGCTTAAAAGCTGCCAAGGCTTTGGCGTCCGAACGGTCGACAATCTCGTTCTTTTTAGTAAGAAACATGTTCCAAAACTTTCGGGCTGACTCTCCGGGCCATTGAGTTATATGACTGAAATCGTCCGCATCCGGAGGTCGGACATAAGTCCCTTGAAAATTTGCCCGAAAGGCGTCTTCAAGCTCTTCCCAACTTCCAATGGAGCTTTTGGGGAGGCCTTTAAGCCAGTGACGAGCTGGACCTTTAGCTTGAGGGGTAAGTACTTGATGGCGTGGAGATCATCTCCTCGAGCCATATGGATATGAAGGATGTAGTCCTCAATCCAGACCCAAGGGTCTGTTGTTCCGTCGTATGTCTCTATGTTTACGGGTTTGAATCCCTCTGGAAATTCATGGTCCAGCACCTCATCGGTGAAATATAGGGGGTGTGCGGCACCCCTATAGCTGGGTGTACCGCATTGTTCGGATGTTTGTTGTGTTGCATTGTATGCTGGGGCGCGCTTGCGTGGTCCATAGATGGATCTTGTTGCGCTGTCCTTTGGGTGCGAGCCCTCGCATGGGTCGCGTGTTGTATTGTGAGGGGCGTTGTATGCCGCTCTGTGTTGGTAGAGGGGTCGTCTATCCGGCCAGGTGGCTGCTTTGATATTTGGTTGTGGGGAGTCTGAGGCCTCCTCATCGAATTTAGGTAGCAACTTCCGCTTTGGGTAGCTCTTGGAGGGGCGATTGTCGCCGTACCTCGCTGTTGTGTTGAGTATTTTACTCCATCTGATTTGGAGTGTGTCTTGCGCAGCCTTGAGCCTTTGCTTCTGCTTTTTAAGACTCCTAGCGGTGGCAACAAGCCTTTTACGGGCATTCTGCTGCTCCGGGTGCCTGTCCGGCGTTATGTCGTCCGGACCATTATTCTTGATAGAATTTGTTTGTTCGGTTTGATTATCCGGATTGCCGTTGTCCGGCAACGGTTCGCCCTGCTCCAGCGCTAGGTCTGTGTGATCGTTATTTCTGTCGAGGCAGGATTTGGGGCGGCGCTTGCGTCGCCGTTTTGACTGCTTCTCGAGGGAACAAGCCTTCGTGCGTCCTTCCGCTCCTCGTCGTCATCTTTTGGTGCGTCCACCATGTATACATCATATGACGAAGTGGCTTTCCAAGGCCCAATAGGCGCTGGTTCTTCATCGTGTCCTTCATCGGTGTCCATACCGTCGATGTCTTCGGAGTCGAAGTCGAGCATGTCGGTTAAATCGTCGATAGTGGCTACAAAGTGGGTGGTGGGTGGGCTTTGAATTTCTTCATCGTCCGTATCCCAACCTTGCTGACCGTAGTCTGGCCAGGGCTCTCCTGATAAAGAGAGAGACTTTAGTGTCTTCAGAATATCGCCGAAAGGCGAGTGCTGAAAGATGTCCGCGACAGTAAACTCCATGATCGGCGCCCAATCGGATTCGATCGGCAGGGGCGCGAAGGGTTCGGAGTCTGGAGAGGAGTCCGGCTCTTTGGAGTCACGAGTCTCGCGGAGTGCGGGGCTGGTGTTCGGCTCGATCGCCGTTGGGATCGCAGCCCCCGAGGCGGCGTCCAACCACCCATCCTTGATCAGCGCAGTTGGCTCCGAATTAAGGGTCGAAGCCGATGCGGGTGCGGCCTCCAGGGCACTGTTTGGCGGCAGAGCTAGATCATGCTCGTCGTGACAGTGCGGCGTGCTCGGCAGTGGCTCGAATCCGTCGAAGATCAAGTCCCCGCAGATGTCAGCCGTGTAGTTTAAACTTCCAAATCTGACCTGACGGCCAGGGGCATAGCTTTCGATCTGCTCCAGATGGCCAAGTGAATTGGCCCGCAGTGCGAAGCCGCCGAAGACGAAGATCTGTCCGGGGAGGAAGGTCTCACCCTGGACTGCATCACTATTGATGATCGTAGGAGCCATCAAGACTAACGGCGACGACACAGAGGAACTCTCAATGAAAGCACCAATGTCGGTGTCAAAACCGGCGGATCTCAGGTAGGGGGTCCCGAACTGTGCGTCTAGGCTGGATGGTAACAGGAGGCAGGGGACACGATGTTTTACCTAGGTTCGGGCCCTCTTGATGAAGGTAAAACCCTACGTCCTGCTTGATTAATATTGATGGTATGGGTAATACAAGATTAGATCTACCACGAGATCAAAAAGGCTAAACCCTAAAAGCTAGCCTATGGTATGATTGTTGTTCTGTATGTTGTCCTACGGACTAAAACCCTCCGATTTATATAGACACCGGAGAGAGTTATGGTTACACAAAGTCGGTTACAATGGTAGGAGATCTACATATCCGTATCGCCAAGCTTGCCTTCCACGCCAAGGAAAGTCCCTTCCGGACACGGGACGAAGTCTTCAATCTTGTATCTTCATAGTCCAGGAGTCCGACAAAAAGTATAGTCCGGCCATCCGGACACCCTCTAATCCAGGACTCCCTCACACCACATGACTTATTTAGTTCACTCTTGTTTATTTACCTAACAAGATTAAATGTTGATTAATATGGCAAGAGGGTGAAGCATAATAAAACTACCTAACTAGGCAAGTTTAAATGAGACCAGAAACAACGAATAACAATTCCGGTAAATCCTCATATGCATATTTTAGGTTTGGTACTATTCAGCCCTAAACCATATTTTAGAGATGTTAAACATACAAAGTAAAGCCACCATGTTAAACTAGGCATTTTTCTACCCCATTTACATATAAAGATTATTAAATTTAGTGCTACGATTAATAAGTTATGAATTAAATCATTTTAGCATGTTATTGGAGCAAATTTAAACAAACAACATTTGAAACATGTTAAACATGGATGAAAGTTGAAAATTATTAAACTAGATGAAATTCTAGTCATATTTCGTATTAAGTTTGTTTAATTTGGATGCACGGTTTGAGAGTTATTAAATGCATGAAGTATGAGGGTTTTTCTGCAAAAAATAGCAGTCTCTGGTTAAATAAACAAATTTGCTGAACCTAAAAAAACAATACTGGGCTGGGGAAACTGCTCACATGGGCCAAAGCCCGGCTCGGTGGAAGAGGTAGCAGGCCGGCTGGCTGGGCTTGGCGCGGGATGCGGCCCATGCGTGCGACTGTGCGGGTGCTCGGTCAACGCTGGAGGCCAGCGAGCAGAGGAGGCCTTACACGGGCGACTTGGAGCTGGTCAACGGAAGCGACCGAGCTGCTTTGGTCGATGCAGGGGAGCTGTGGGCGGCGCCTGGAGGTCACAGGGAAGCGGCGACGGCGATCTTGGCGCGGAGGTGCGGGATGGCAAGAGCGGCCGGATCCAAGGCGGGAGAGGCGTGATGCAGGCGGGGCGTGGTCAATAGGAGCGGGACTGGAAGCAGGCGAGGCGGCGCTGCTTGGTCTCCGGCGGCAAAGGCAGACCATGAGGCGGGGCGATCGGGTCAGCGCGCAGGGACAACAGCGAAAACGGCGCGGAATGGAGGCAGGGCACGGACCGGGCGAAGGAAGAGCGAATCCGGGGGGCCGGGGTGCCAAATACGGGCTCCACGGGAACTTCAAACGCCGGCGGAGGCAGATCAACACGGCGGCGAGCAGCTGTCCATGGCAACAGAAGAGATAGAGGATTGAGAAAGAAAACCAGAGGAAGGAGAAGAAGGGAGAGAGGGGAACGAGCTCATCTCTCTAGCTGCAGGTTCGGTCGCCAGCGGCAGACGGGAACGAGCTCGCCTCGATCTGGATCAGGGCCAGCTGCGGGGCACGGGGCGCGCGGGACCACAGGCGCAAGGAAGCTTCAGAACCGGAGCTCCTCTCCCGATCAGATTTGGAGGAGGAGGCACCGGCGAGGTGGATCGAGTGGGTGCTGGCTCTGGTTGGCTGGGTTTGCAAATCGCGGAGGTGGCTGGATCGACTGGATGGATGGATCGAAGGGACGGCTAGGGGCAGAAAGAGGGCAATTTTGACTATTTTGACCTGTGGACGAAATCATTCACAGAATGAACTGCGCTTGAAACTATTTCACAGCACTGACTCTTTCGTGTAGCGCCCGCCATGCAGGCGCCACACCCTACGGTGCAGCGCCTAGCTCGGGGGCGTTGAACCTCAGTCCACCGTGGCAGCCCCTGGGCCCGCACCCAGCAGTGTAGCACCTCAGAGCTAGGCGCTGCACCGTAATGTGCAGCGCCCGGCCCGCAGGCGCTGCACTGTGACTTAGATGCCAGCCGCCCGCTGCCCCCCCCCCCACCCCACCCATTCGTTCCAGAGGAGTTACAGAACAGGCGGCCGGCGGCTTCCTCCTCTCCCCCTCTCAATCCCCTCTTAAAAAATCTTCAAATCTGACGATTTGGCCCGTGGATTCCTTCACCAATCCATCCTAGAAGGTACTTTTCTCCGATCCCCTTCTTTCTATCCATAGAATGTATGCTATTTCCGAGATTTGAGGAACCCTTGTTTGAATCTTGTGTGTATTAGATTTAGGGAATTTTGTTTGAATCTTGCATGTATTAGATTTGGGGAACCCTTGTTAGACTAGAATGTGGTTTGGATACATAGGTTGACATGTTATTTATATAGTTTGGATACATAGGTTGACATTTTATTTATATGGAAAAGATATTTGTATTGAATCTTGCATGAGGTAGGTTTAGTTTAGTTTATTGAAATTACATTTGTATTGGCAAGAATGGTTTGGATACATATGCTTTGTATTTTGCATCTAGTAGGCGTACTTTAGTTTATTTGTATTGAAAAGATAATCGTGTTGACAAGAAAGCTTTCTTTCAAAATTGTTAGGATGGTTTGGCTTCTCGATGATCACTGGGACAAACAACACCGGTCGTACGCTATGGCGGTGGAGCAGCGGGTAATAATGAAAGTGGCATGTTTTATGAATTTTGTATTTATTTCAAACACAAATGCCCCATATGTAATGTTATGAATTGTTTGTTTGTAGGCGCTTGCACCTTTGAAGCTTCGTTCTCACGGGGTCACCCTTGGGTGGATGCGCTATGATGAGCGATACACACCGTATGTAAGGGAGACAGGACTTCTCCCTTTCATTCATATGGTCAGACGGTCGACGCCACCCAACAATGCTCCAGCACTCACCGCGCTTATTGATCATTGGCGGCCGGAGACACATAGTTTCCATCTACGGACCGGGGAGATGACAGTGACGCTCCAGGATATTGCTATGATCACTGGTCTTCCTATCGATGGGAATCCTCTATGTATGAGCACCGACTCCGATGGGTGGCGCGCGCAGATGCATGCCCTTATCGGTGTGGTTCCTCCGGAGCCTCCGGAACCAGCAGCAGAAAACAAGAAGAAGGAAAGAGTCGCAGCCGGTGCTACTTTCATGTGGATTACTGAGCACTTTGGTACTTGCCCACCGGAAGCTGATGAGGACACGGTCAAGATATATGCTCGTGTCTACATGTGGTATGTGATATCCAGGACTATGTTTGCTGATGGCACAGGCAAGAATGCTCCATGGATGTGGCTGAAGGCTTGACCGTCTTCGATAGCAAATGGAGTTGGGGTTCGGCGACACTGGCTTACTTGTATAGACAGGTATGAAGTTGTTTCTTTTTCACTTCATTGCTACATTATGAATGCGATCTTGCTCTTAATTGAACCATGTTCTCTTTTATGTGCAGTTGGACGAAGCCTGTTGTAGGTCATCTGGAGGTATTGGTGGTTGTTTGCTCGCACTTTCCATATGGAGCTGGGAGCGTTTGCCGGTTGGACGTCCGAAGAAGGTGAAGTACGATGATTGGGACGACAAAGGCGACCTACTACGGCTACCCACTTGGGCTTACAAGTGGGATGTGATAAATGAGACGACAGATGATCCCTCGGTCATGTACAAGTTGTACCAGAGTGAGCTTGACGCGATCACGCCTGAGCAGGTGAATTGACATGGCATAAGTGATTATGATGCTTCTATTGCAACTCGATATCAATTTTGCATTCTATCCCATTTGGAGGTGATATGGGAGCCGTATGGAACAGGAGATAGTTTTGGTAACCCTTTAGAGTTCAGGCTGAATCCGATGTGCACTAGGGATAGGGATCTCTGGCGTATGCGGTGCCCACTCATATGCAACTGGGCGGTTGAGCTTCACCTCCCACATCGAGTGCGCCGTCAGTTTGGTTTGTTCCAGGCACATCCGCCGGAGTGGGAGGACACGGACAAGTTGCTACACGCGTAAGATATAATTAACCTTGAGTACTTAGCAGCTTCTCGGCGGTTTCGATGCTACTAATATTATGTTTCTAACTTGCAGGTTGGATAGGAAAAGGCAGCAGAAGATTAAGGATTGGGCCAAGCATCACAGAAAGTATGTCGTACAGTTTGCACTTAGTGTGGAGCAAGCTAGGGCTGGAAAAGGAGTCCAGCTTCGTGAGCACTGCCCTGTAGCGTTCAACAACTATCTCACATGGTTTCTTGCAAGTACCCGTGTGGAGGTATGCAAGCCGGCGTATGCTGAGGAGATTTTGGAAGAACCCACTGTTTTTGATGAGGTAGCCCAACACCAGTACAACGCATTAGTCAGGAAAGGCAACTCAGTGATCCCTTCAGCTCCAATGATGAAGTTTGTGGTATTTGCCCTCTTTGCTTTTCATTCACACTATTCACATCTTCGCTTGCCTAACACGTTAATACCATTTCTGTTCATAGCGTGCCCAGATCAAGAAAGCAGCTGATGAGACCGAGACTATTCTTGAAACAACCCCGGCTGGCAAAAGCGATGGAGAAGGTGCACTTCGAGCATTCATCAAGGTTCACATCTCCTTCAAACTAGCACTTAACATGTGTTGCTACGTTCGATGTCTCATTCACTTGTACATGTTGCAGCGCCAGGGCCAAAAGTTAAGGCGGCTATCAAACCTTCTTGGTTGTCGTGACCCCGAGTATGTATCACCAGAACGGTCTAGGTCGGCGACACCATCAGATCCCGCTTCGGGCCAGAGCCATGGTGATCATTTGGAGGATGAGGATGTGGGTGTGGTCACCCAAGAGGTATGGCATGAGTATATATATCCAATTGTTGATGCATTGCTAACTATATCCTCACACACGGTCTTTCCATATCTTTTGTTGATGCATAGGTTGCTGATGATGATATGACCTTGGGGGCGTACTAGGTTAGGTCTGCATACATGCTAAAGCCTAGAAAGGGAATCAACAAGTACACACCTGAAGACTTCACCGAAAGAGGCAAAAGGACGGTCGGCACCTCGCGGATGGCGGCTTTGGATGACTATTTGGATGCCGATGTCGATGACGTGGAGGAACCGGAGCCGGAGCGGGAGCGTGTTCCTCTTCCTAGGAAGGTCAAGAAGTTAGCCAAAAAGCGCTCAAGGAACTAGCTCTTCTTAGGAACCAGCCATAGTCCTTTATTTGTGGTAGCTCTATGTTGAACTTGATCCTCTTTGTATGTCTTAGTTATGTTGAACTTGGAGTTGACGTCTTAGCAATGTTGAACTTGGTCCTCTATGTTGCACTTGTTGTCTTAATAATGTTGAACTTGATCTTCATTAGCTTCACCATTAAAGCCCTCATCTTGATCATTCACATTGGCAGTCTCGACATGTTTGAACTGGTCTGGATCCTCGAGGGTGACCTCAACTCCCTGCTCAATCACATTGAACTCTGAACCATGACAATCACCCTCTGGGTGCACCAAGTCCCCCTCTCCCTTCCTCATCTCTACCTGATAATGATTCTGTTTGCAAGCTACAACCCATGCAGCGCCTAGCACCGAGGCGCCACACTCTATAGTGCAGCGCCTAGCTACGGGGCGTTGCACTGTACAGTGTGGCGCCTCGGTGCTAGGCGTTGCACTGTAGAGTGTGGCGCCTCGGTGCTAGGCGCTGCATGGGCTGTAGCTTACAAACAGAAAGTTTGCTCTCTGTTTAGCTCATTCCATGTGTGAAACGCCTCAGCTCTAGGCGCTGCACTATACAGTGTGACGCCTAGAGCCGAGGCGTTGCACACATGGACTGAGCTAAACAGAGAGCAAACACTGTTTGCAAGCTACAGCCCATGCAGCGCCTAGCACCGAGGCGCCACACTGTGCAGTGCAACACCCAGCAGCTAGGCGTTGCACCTGTACTTAGCAAATTTTTGGCACACACACACATATTCCGATGAGGAGAGATAGTAGCTCACGACACATAGCAAGCAAAGAACTGTGACACATAGTAGTTCACTACACATAGTACTTCACGACACATACTAATTCATAATACATAGTACTTCATGACACATAGTAGATCACAACCAAATCGAAGAGGAGAGATAGTAGTTCATGACACATAGTAGTTCACAACCAAATCGAAGAGCATAGTTAAGAGGATAACACGATTATCGTCCACAAGCAAGTTGAAGATGACATAGCTCTATTGCGTAGAGCAATGCCCCTTTCCCTTCTTCTTATTCTTCTCTTCTTCCTCTTCCTCCTCCCTTTTCCTTATGAGGTGGGCCTCCTTAACCACCCTCTCCATGAATATCTTTTCCTCCCTCTCTTTTTTTTCAACTGCAATTGCCCAAAGCTTCATGGTTCCTTCTTCAAAATCCTTTTGACGCTTCTTCTGTGCCTCCTCACATTTCCTCACCAATGCTTGCTCCCTAGTGCGCATCGCATTTGACGCTCTCTCTTCTTCCTTCCTCTTCTCCTAAAGCTCCTCTTCCTTTTTCTTCTTTAGCTTGGCTGCATCCTCCTCTCTAAGCTTCTTCGCAGCCTTCTCCCACCATCCCGCCATCTCATCTTCGCCATCCTCCTTCATTGTTGGTTTGTTGGGTTGGGAAGCTGCCATACCTACAATGAGTGAAACATAATGGTTAGTAAAGACAATACAAACAAATGGAACATATGAAAAAAATAACATATGGAAAACAAGAACATTTCAAACATTATAGTTAGTGAGCAACATACGGAAATGGTCCATCGAGGTATCCAAACATTCCTCTATAACGACCTTGCCCTTGTCCATCACCACGGCCAAGTCCATCACCAAGGCCAAGACCATCACCACGGCCAACACCACCACCACGAGCTCTACCACCACCACGGCCTAGACTACCACCACCATGGCCTCTTGTAAGTCCTAGTTGCCGACCTCTTTGTTGTCTAGATCCTCTTTGACTAACACTTGGTTGGCTTGGCACTTGTTGGCTACCACTTGGTTGGCTAGGCACTTGTTGGCTACCACTAGGTTGGCTCCCACTTGGTTGCCTTGGCACTTGTTGGCTACCACTAGGTTGGCTCCCACTTGGTTGCCTTGGCACTTGTTGGCTACCACTAGGTTGGCTCCCACTTGGTTGCCTTGGCACTTGTTGGCTACCACGTTGTTGCCTTCGCACTTGTTGGCTACCTCTTGGTTGGCTTGGCACTTGTTGGCTACCACTTGGTTGGCTCCCTTGTGTAGCTCCTTGTTGGCTACTGCTTGCATCATTTTTCTTGGACCTTTTCCTTGGTTTCGTACATTTTCTTTTGTTGTGGCCATGACCTTTGCATTCCCCACAACGGGAGCTCTCACGAGGCTCTTGGAATTGATCATTTCCCGCTTCGCGGCGGCCACCATGGCCCCATCCGTCCATGTCGCCTCTAAAACGCTTTGTTTTACATCTACCACGTTTAACGACCTTCAACTCCGGATCCGGCCATAGTTGAACTCCATGGTACTCCGGCCATTGTGATTGGTCAAAGTATGGGTGAAAGCGGGGAGCCCATGTTTTCTTGACCGTCATGATTGAGAACTCCAACTCCCTCATGGTGCGTGGGTGATTGATGTCCACATTTCTAACGCGACCGGCGGTATACAAATGTGAGCATGGGAGATGAAGCAACAATGGCCTCCCGCAAGAGCAATCACATTGTGTTAACGACACCTTGAAAGCCCGACCTCCATGTTGCCGGCCATCGTTTGTGGTTCCTCCGGGCTCTTTCACTTCATACTTCCACTCTTCGTTGTCATATAATATAGCTTCTTCTGAGTCCGCCTTTCGTGATTGAAATTCTAACCATTCATCAACCTTGGGTGGGAACTTGTACTTGTACTTGCGCGGGTTCTCACCCACTATCTGTGCATCAGTTTCCATTGAGTACTTTAGAAAGTACGCATTCATCTTGTCAAATGTGTATTGAACTATTGCCGTCACAGGTAATCCACGTGCACCTTTGAGCACCCTATTGAAGCATTCGGCCATATTGCTTGTCATTTGACCGTATCTTCGGCCATCTTCATCAAAAGCACATGCCCACTTGTTCCGGTGGGGAATGTGCCTATTCATAAAGTCTTGACCCCCGTGATCAAGTTTTTTGTGTGCGAGCAATTTGTTCAACAAAGTGGCGAACCGCTTCTCGGAGAAAGCAAGACAACAATCTTGAAGATCATCGGCCAACTTCTTAAGGCCACATGCCCTATAGAAGTTCGAACAAAAGTGCCTCATGCACCATCGATGGTGCAATGGAGCATGCCCGGGAATGTCAATCTCCACTACGTTAAGAATTCCTGCATGCCGATCCGATATGACACAAATTTTCCTTTGAGAGGGTAACACCTTCGTCCTCAAAAGACGCATAAACCACTCCCAGTTGTCATTGTTCTCCGCCTCAACCAAAGCAAATGCCAATGGCAACACCCGGTTATTGGCATCACTTGCTATCACAACCAACAAGGTGCCCTTGTATTGTCCGGTCAAGAACGTGCCATCAATGGAGATGACCGGCCTACAGTGTTCGAAAGCCCTCACGCATTGCTCGAACACCCAAAATGCACGGCCAAATACTCGGACTTTCTTTCCTTCATAAACCGTTGTTTGGTGCCCATGAGGCTCGACAACATGAACCATGCCTGGGTTTGTGGCGGCCATGGCTAACAACAACCTAGGGATTCGGTTGTATGCTTCCTCCCAAGTACCATACAACATCTTAAATGCGGCTTGCTTCGCCTTCCATGCCTTGCCGTACTTCACCTTGTAATGAAAGATGGCTTTCACAAGGTCAATGACATGTTGGACGCTCATTGTTGGAAGTGTGGATATTGAGTTGGAGAGCCTGTAAGCGATGAACTCAGACGTGAGTTGTCTGTGGTCTTGGGACACAATCTTGCCATCCACCCTTTTGCCTCGGCACATGTGAGTTGGCACACAACTCACTACGTGCCAAGTGGGACCTCCTTTCCATGGTCTTGCACGCACAATCCACGGACATATTTCATCTTCACATGCACATGCAACCGTGTAGCGCACATTGATGTCCGAATGCACCACCTTGTGTGGACGATAATGCGTAACCGAGTAGTTGTCGAGCCACATCTTCAATTCCAAGAAGGTTTCGAACTTACACCCTTTACCAATCCGGTTCTTGTCGTCTCCCAAATCACGGTGAGAGCTTGGCCTAACCCCAAGAGATATAGATTTGCCACCATCCACAATGGCTTCATCCGCGAGACTAACATCCTTGAACAATGGTGTCTTGTGATCCCGACTGAATACCTTCTCGAAAGCTTCGGCCTCCTTCACCGTGAACCCCTCCTCATCAACTTGTTCATCGGGACCTTCATCATCCGAATCCGATGCATATGCACGGGAAAAAGGGATGGAATGGTCCATTGTCTCTTGCAAATGATATTTGTCAAGATCACCCACATTGTTGTCATGGAGATCAACTTCATTGTCATCGTCTGCATACTCATCATTGTCCTCTTGCAAAGCTTCATCTTGGTTGTTTGTAAACGGGCTCAATGTTGGCCTCACTTCTTGGTCAAAAGAGGTTCAACAATTTCATCTCGCTTCAAAGGTGGGGGGCTACTAGCAACCAAAGGGGAGGGTTTCCGTTTCAAGTCCAAATGCAATTTTGAATCAACCTTCTTCGTTGCAAATAACTCAAGAGCCTTGTCAAGTGAATCGGCCACCGTTTCCTTGTATGCAACCCAACGTTGCTCCGAGTTGATACGCATTGTCTTCCAACGGATGTGCATTCCAAAACCTACATTATGCCTTCCCTCCAACTCAAGGATATCACTAGGGTCCATCCAATTCAAATCTTTCCTCACTTGTTGCAAGAGCTCCGCATAGCTAGGACTACTATCAAACAACATATCTAGCTCATCCGGATCCGGTTCAATATTGCCTTTCAAGAAGGCGTCTTTGTCCCCATGATGAATAAACACACATGTTCTTCCCATCCCTATAAGCATTCAAACAACACATCGTAACATTGCTTCCATGAGTACTAATTTAAGGATTAACACGGAATACAAACCCTAATATATATATCAAACAACAACCCTAACCCTAACCCTAACCATAACCCTAACCCTAACCATAACCCTAACCCTAACCATAACCCTAACAATAACCCTAACCATAACCCTAGCACCAACATAAGAACACCCATAAGAATAACCCTAACATACTAACAAAGCCTAATCATAGGAAATTGGCAAACAAAGATCTCACATCTCCATGCAAATCTCTAGATCCAAACAAACTAGGGTTTCCCAAACTAGCATTACTTGGATCAAAACAAGGGATCGGAGAAGATTACCTTGAGGGAGGGTATGACTTCGAAATCCACGGACAAATTCTTCAAATTTGCAAGTTTTGGGAGAGGATTTGAGAGGGGGAGAGAGTGGGAGAGGGGGCAAAGCTCGGGTTGGGGTGTGTGGGGTGGGGGGAGTGGGGGAGGGGGGCCCAGCCGCTGGATAAGTCACAGTGCAGCGCCCGAACGCTAGGCGCTGCACATTACATGTGTGGCACCTAGCTAGGAGGCGCTGCACTGCTGGGTGCGGGCCCAAGGACTGCCACGGTGGACTGAGGTGCAACGCCCCCGAGCTAGGCGCTGCACCGAAGGGTGTGGCGCCTGCGTGGCGGGCGCTACACAAAAGGGTCAGTGCTGTGAAATAGTTTCACGGGCAGTTCATTTTGTGAATTGATTTCATCCACAGGTCAAAATAGTCAAATTTGCCCAGAAAGAGAGGAGCAGGTGGATCGGGAGGAAATCCCGAGATTGAAGGGAGGCTGTCGGCTGGTAGCGGCGGAGCATGGTACAAGTCCCTAGAAATTATGGTTAGGCAGTTTATATAGGTAGGGGTTAACTCAGTCCGTCCGATCGTAATCAGGCGGTCGGAAATAAATTGGTTAGGGAATCCAATAAACAAAATGGAGATGTTTTGTAGACGTTTGGGGATGATCCGGATCCAACGGTGACGACTGCCCGGGTTGGGTCCGGGACAGCTTTCGGACACGCGCGCGAGGAGGTTCGCGGGCTGACGAGAGAGCTTAGGTTAGGCCTGGCGGTAGGTAGTGGACTGTGAAGAAGGGATAGGATTGAGAGGAAAGAGGGGGAATGCAGCCCGGCGACTGTTTCCGGAGACCGAAAACGTCCGACGTTAGACCGGCTATACTGCCGTTATAGTTATCCGTTGAGGCATCAAACGAACTCCGAATACGATGAAACTTAGTAGGCGGCCTACCTACGACATAACAACACTGCATGCCAACTTTCAACCCATTCCGAGAACATTTTTCGGCCACTTATAAAATAATATTTCAGACGTGTCGCGGGCGCGTGCAAGTGTGCCTGGGCTCAGAACGGACAACGGAAGGAACTAGGAGACCGGGACAGATGCAAGTTTTGAAAACATGATGATGCAATGCACATGATGACATGATAAGATGCAACACACAAGCAAATGACATGGCAAGACAGCGAATAACTGGAAGACACCTAGTGCATCGGTCTCGGGGCATCACAGTTGCCTCCCAACAAGCGTATCATTTAACGCCCCTAGCTAGGCATGATGATTTCAATGATGCTCACATAAAAGATAAGAATTGTAACATAAAGAGAGCATCATAAAGAATATGACTAGCACATTTAAGCCTAACCCACTTCCTATGCATAGGGATTTTTTGAGCAAACAACTTATGGGAACAAGAATCAACTTGCATAAGAAGGTAAAACAAGCATAACTTCAAAACTTTAAGCACATAGAGAGGAAACTTGATATTATTGCAATTCATACAAGCATATATTCCTCCCTCATAATAATTTTCAGTAGCATCATGAATGAATTCAACAATATAACCATCACTTAAAGCATTCTTTTCATGATCTACAAGCATATAAAATTTACTACTCTCCACAGAAGCAAAATTCTTCTCATGAATAATAGTGGGAGCAAACTCAACAAAATAACTATCATGTGATTTAAAATTAAGATCAAGATGACAAGGTTCATTGTTATTATTATTCTTTAAAACATACGTGTCATCACAATAATCATTATAGATAGGAGGCATGCTTTCATCATAACAAATTTGCTCATAAAAACCTGGGGGACAAAAAATATCATCTTCATCAAACATAGCTTCCCCAAGCTTGTGGCTTTGTATATCATTAGCATCATGGATATTCAAATAATTCGTACTAAAAACATTGCAATCATGCTCATCATTCAAATATTTAGTGCCAAACAATTTATAGATTTCTTCTTCTAGAAATTGAGCACAATTATCCTTTCCATCATACTCACGAAAGATATTAAAAAGATGAAGCGTATGAGGCAAACTTAATTCCATTTTTTTGTAATTTTCTTTTATAGACTAAACTAGTGATAAAACAAGAAACTAAAAGACTCGATTGCAAGATCTAAAGATATACCTTCAAGCACTCACCTCCCCGGCAACGGTGCCAGAAAAGAGCTTGACGTCTACTACACAACCTTCTTCTTGTAGACGTTGTTGGGCCTCCAAGTGCAGAGGTTTGTAGGACAGTAGCAAATTTCCCTCAAGTGGATGACCTAAGGTTTATCAATCCGTAGGAGGCGTAGGATGAAGATGGTCTCTCTCAAGCAACCCTGCAACCAAATAACAAAGAGTCTCTTGTGTCCCCAACACACCCAATACAATGGTAAATTGTATAGGTGCACTAGTTCGGCGAAGAGATGGTGATACAAGTGGTATATGGATGGTAGATAATAGTTTTTGTAATCTGAAAATATAAAAACTGCAAGGTAACTAATGATAAAAGTGAGCGTAAACGGTATTGCAATGCTAGGAAATAAGGCCTAGGGTTCATACTTTCGCTAGTGCAAGTTCCCTCAAAAATAATAACATAACTGGATCACATAACAATCCCTCAACATGCGACAAAGAGTCACTCCAAAGTCACTAATAGCGGAGAACGAACGAAGAGATTATGGTAGGGTATGAAACCACCTCAAAGTTATTCTTTCCAATCAATCTGTTGGGCTATTCCTATAAGTGTCACAAACAGCCCTAGAGTTCATAATAGAATAACACCTTAAGACACAAATCAACCAAAACCCTAATGTCACCTAGATACTCCAATGTCACCTCAAGTATCCGGGGGTATGATTATACGATATGCATCACACAATCTCAGATTCATCTATTGAACCAACACAAAGGACCTCAAAGAGTGCCCCAAAGTTCTACCGGAGAATCACAACGAAAACGTGTGCCAACCCCTATGCATAGGTTCATGGGCGGAACCCACAAGTTGATCACCAAAACATACATCAAGTGAATCACGTGGTATCCCATTGTCATCACAGATACGCAGGGCAAGACATACATCAAGGGTTCTCAAATCTTTAAAGACTCAATCCAATGAGATTACTTCAAAGGGAAAACTCAATTCATTACTAGAGAGTAGAGGGGGGAAGAAACATCATAGGATCCAAATATGATAGCAAAGCTCGCGATACATCAAGATCGTATCACGTCAAGAACACGAGAGAGAGAGAGAGAGAGAGAGAGATCAAACACATCGCTACTGGTACATACCCTCAGCCCCGAGGGAGAACTACTCCCTCCTCGTCATGGAGAGCACCGGGATGATGAAGGTGGCCACCGGAGAGGGATTCCCCCCTCCAGCAGGGTGCCGGAATGGGTCTAGATTGGTTTTCGGTGGCTACGGAGGCTTCTGGCAGCGGAACTCCCGATCTACTGTGCTCCTCGATAGTTTTAGGGTACGTGGGTATATATGGGTGAAAGAGATACGTCAGGGGAGCCACGAGGGGCCCATGAGGGTGGAGGACGCGCCCTAGGAGGGTGGGCGCGCCCTAGGGGGTGGGCGCGCCCCCTGCCTCGTGGCTCCCTCCTTCCTTTCCTGACGTGCACTCCAAGTTTTTCCGGTAGCTTTCCTTCCAAAAATAACTTCTCCAGTTGGTTCCATTCCGTTTCGACTCTGTTTGATATTCCTTTTCTTCGAAACACTGAAATAGGCAAAAAACAGCAATTCTGGGCTGGGCCTCTGGTTAATAGGTTAGTCCCAAAAATAATATATAACTGGAATAAAGCCCAATATTGTCCAAAACCGTAGATAATATAGCATGGAGCAATCAAAAAATTTAGATACGTTGGAGACGTATCAATCGCCAGGGCGCGCAGGTAACGGGCTCGCCGTTTGCGTTGCACCATGAGCAGGACTTTGATTGAGAGGGCGACGTGCATGCATTAGCATGGTTTGACAGCGTGAGCGTGAGTGTCTGCATGCGTACATGCTACTTGCCTCTATGGACGGTGTGCGCTAATGTGTGCATCACGTATAATATAATGATCAAAGTGAGCTATCAACACAAGTTAGATGACCGCCAATGCATTTTACTCGATAATAAATGACCATGATTGAAGGGGAATCCAAATTTCCTTCGTCTTCTATCCTTGAGCTCTTGACAAACCAATGCACTATACGGTTGTCCGGCCACTCCACCCTAGAGCTCTCACCAAGCGTCGTTCATGCCACCGCACCGCACACTAATCGGTAAGGAAGCAATGGAATCCTGTTGCGCCGAGTTCCTCGCCGCCCACGACCGCACACAAAATGGTAGGGAAGCGATGGCATCCCGCCATGCCGAGTTCATCGCCGCTCGTGACCTCACACTTATGTGTGCGGAATTTGAAGCTGCCAAGGCCGAATTGGCGGTAGAGAAAGAGGCGGCCAAAGCCGCACAGAGGGAGTGGAGAAGTCAGAAAGCACTCGAGAAAAGAGAGGCCCGCCGCCGCAAGAAAGAAGAGGATGCACGCGTTGCTGCGGAGAGGTCGGTGGAGATTCAAGCACGGTGGGGTGTCTCCGACAAAGACAGGAAGGAGAACGACAGCGTCTGGCCAGCATGTGAGAAGTAGTAGTACTAGCAGTAGTTAGTGTGTGTGTGTCTGTGTCTGAGTACGAGCATGTACCGGTACTACTATTTACTATTGTAGTTTTTAGAGCAAATTACCAGTACATTAGCCTAGACTCAATGGAAAATTCCTATCCTATACATCAAATGGCATCTCTTTCTCTATAGGAATTGAGATGCATATCATCTCACTTCCTATGATTTTCATATTCCTATAAAATTCCTATCCTATGAATGAAAGGAGGCCTCTGCTAGAGTAACTACTGTAGCTAGAAGTACTGCTGGTATAGTAGTTTTCTTTAAGAAGCGGAATTCAACGAAGTCATGATGGTTCCTTCGTCCGAGCAACTTCACAGTTGGAAAGGTTGGGCCTGTGATTTGACGGCTCATTAGTCATTATTACTATGGCGTGACGACCGGGGTGACACTCCCTTGGAGTTCTGCATGCATGGCAAGTGGACCAGAATGGTCATCATCCCACATGTTGGCGAATGGAAGTACTATTCTTTCCGATATCAAGGAGCAAGGAAACCGCGTGGTATAGTATCACTGCTGATTTTTTTCTGATGAATGCTAGTGTTTCAACTCTTACGATGAAGGAGTGCCAAACACGGCACGTGCTAGATGTCCCACACGTCAGCGAAAGGAGTGGGATATGAACAACGTGGTAGAGCGTCTCCACTTCTTCTTCTGGGTCGAAGACCACACGTAGTAGTACTAGTGGTATGAATGATAGAAAGTGCGACCCGGAGAGAAAGACATGTCTAGTTGGAAGGTCTCAGGGCATACACGTAAACAAATATAAAACCTAAGGTGTGGCTCCAATTAATATAGTAGTAGTAGAGTACTTAGGCACATACTCCATAACACCACTGTGCATTGCACGTACAACATTTAGTGGTATGTAGTAGACAAATGCCTATATGCCACACATGTTCATGCTATTTGTGCCTTTCTACTTCACTTACTGCGCTACATTACTCAGGTTCGTACGTCCACTCCTGGGTACATGTCTGTCTCGTAGTTCCAGTCCCACGTGTCCTTCATCGATGGAACGATCCATATCGTCGCAGTTAGTGTGGCTCCCCACGATGGAGACTCATACAAACTATGGCCAGCCTTGACGCGGAGCAGTCGCGTGCACCGGGAAGCGGTGCTCTCTCAGTCGTCGCGCTGCTTCAAAGCCGGCGCCAGTGAGAGGTCGCCTCCACTCTAGCCGGGCATTAATGTGGCACTGACGCTCCGGGGTGATGCTGACCGTTTCACGCGGGAAGCGCGCGCTGGCAAGGGAGTATTGGTTTTGAACCGTTTCAGGTGTAGTACTGGTAGTTGGCAAAACTACTCAATTATTGCACTCAGTTTCATAAGAAATTGTGGTAAAAAACGTTACTCCACAGCCCACTTCCCTTGTCCTTCCTCTTCCACCACCCAGCACGTCCACGGGAAGCGACCAGTCAACCCTTATATTTTTTTTAAACAAGGTCAACCCTTATATAGGAGTGCTAGCACAAAAAGATGCATGGATGACCACTAAATTTCCAGATTAAAGCGCCGCTCTGGTGGGAGTATGGCGTATGTCATTACCTTCGGTTGGGCCATGGCTACCGCCTATCGGGCGACGGTGACCAGAGAAGAGGCGGCGGGAGGGGAATGAATGCAACTACTGTTTAGGTTCGTTGTCCGGCTTAAATAAATGCGCACCATCATGTGCGCCCGCGGGTGCACAAATAGTAACATACGTGTCTGCTTAAGTGGGCGTCACGTAACTGGTGTGTGTGTGTGAGATTCTGAGAGACACAGTGCATGTGTGCGACTCTACTCTTCGGACATGTACTCAACCTTTTGCATCGGCATATAATTATAATGGTATTACACTTTAGCTAGTGATTTACGTGGCCATGTTAACGTGGTTGTGTAAACAAATGTCACTTCCTGCTCGTGATTTGCGTTATATAATACAAGAAAGATGCTCATGCATTGCACCAAACATCAATATGCATTTTTTTACAAAACACCTGTTGTGATTGACCCATGCAAGAGTAATCCCATGTGTAAAAACTAATGATATCTCGAGAATTTTATCGGAAAACTGGTATCTCGAGAATTTCAACGAAAAAATGGAAGATGAGAGACAAGGTGAGGAGGAGTGGAGCGTGGTGGTGACTGGTGGTCGGACTGGGCGGAGGCATGGGGATGGACGGCGCCGGCAGGCGGCAGTGGCCACCATGCTAGACTGTTCCAGAGACTTCGTTTTTTAACTCAGCAATGAGGTTGTGGAGAGAGGTGTGGGTACCTTTTGTAAAATTATCATAGTTTGCTTTCTATCCATCAGATATAGATCAGACGGTCTATATTATAAGATGGCAGGCACACCATCATCACCAATTCGTTTTTTATAGAGATGGTAAGTTTGCTAACTACTAAAGTAAAGTGGAATCTGTCCATGTTATACAAGTAAATTAAGGTGACTGATTATCATACGGGTAAGGTTGGATGAAGGGTGGTAGGAACAAATGCTCAGCCTAGAGCATGTGTGTGTCAGATGGAGTCTTAGTGTGTGCCTGTGTGTCTGGGGGGTGGGTGGGTGCGTGCTT
>NC_041386.1:521761909-521770051 GCF_002162155.2 Triticum dicoccoides
GAGTCTTAGTGTGTGTGGGGGGTGCGTGCATGTGTGGGGGGTGGGGGTGTGTGCGCGCGCGTGTGTGTGGATTCATCATAGACAGGTGATGTGTATGGCAGAGGCCACCAACGATGGGGTGCGAGAGAGAAAAGGCCCGTAGAGAGGGAAGAGAAGGTGTGTGCGCGTGAGATGAGTCGACATTGAGAGAATGTGTTTGTTCGAGAGACACTGAGGAAGACTACTATATATTGATGGTGCATGTAGGCGGGAATTAAACGAAGGGATGGTCTTATTAGTTTTGGGGATATAGGGGAAGAGTGAGAGGGGGGTAGCTAGAAGGAGATTGTTAAGTGTGAGTGTGTGTTTTACCCATCTAGACGGAAGTTATGTGCACACAAGAAGAGAACGATTCAATGTGGCGTTAGGGTTGAGGGTAATTAACTACGTATGGAGACATAGAGACCTTGAACATGCATGGGCGCGCACGCGTGTGTGTGTGCGTGTGCGCGCGCGCATGATCGAGATAAAAGAAAGAAGACATAAGTCATAAGATCAATGACATGGGAGAGACATGTCGGTATGGCAATATGCATGCATGTGATAGTGCAGGGAAGAAGTCCCGACAATTGAGCATGTGTTTTTGTCGTTAAGAGATAGTGGTGTGGGCTGGAGCATGCATCTATGGCGAGCAGAGGGAGTGAGACACAATGATTGTGCAAAAGAGATCAACCTATAAATGCATGTATGGAGAGACATATATAGTCTGGGTGATAGGAAGCAAGAGTGCATGCGAGAAAGAAATGTTGACGGAGAAACTACAGATAGATACAGAGATGGAAATGCTAGCTAGAGGGACATCAGCTAGTTTGAGTGTTGGAGATGACCGCCGGGTGGTTCAGAGGGTGAAGTTATGTGTGTGAGAGAGAAAGATAAAAGGAGGGCACTTGACTGCATGTAGAGAGAAACATACATAGTGTGCGTGATAGGAAGCAACAGTGAGGGCGAGAAAGAAGGTTGATGGAGAAACAGATAAATAGAAAGATAAAGATGCTAGATAGTGTGCGCTAGAGATATGAGTCGAGTGGATCAGAAGGCTGAGTTATGTGTGTGGGTGTGAGAGAGATGAAGAAAGGGTGCATGTGACTCACATACAAACAAATATCAAAGAGAAATGAGATCCCGAGAGACGGAGTATTGTGTCTACGAGAGAGAAAGATATTTCACAACGAGAGTGATAGCTAGAGAGACATATGAGGGAACGCAAGATATCTCTAGGGAGAGAGAGTGTGTGTGAGTGACATACAAGAGAATGGTGGAGAGATATGAGACCCTGGGAGACAGAGTTTGTGTTTCTATGTGAGAAAGAGATATTTAAGAGGAAGAGCCGTAGCTTCTCATACCTAAGGAGCGAAAGACATCTCTGTGTGAGAGGGTGTAAATGCGAGTGGCAGACAGGGGAATAGTAGAGAGAAATGAGACCCCGGGAGACGAAGTTTGTGTTTGTGTGAGAGAAAGAGATTTCACATGCAGAATCATAGTTAGAGACACATAGCAGGGAGCGAGATATACTTAGAGAGAGATAGAGTGATGGAGGTCGAGGGAGAGAGTACGTCGGTGTGTTACGAAGATAAAAGATCATTGTCGACATACATGTAGCACGAGAGATACCTGAGAGACGATGAACGTGTATAGGTCTAGAGAGATACTCCTATATAAGCATGAGTGATAGCTATATGAGATGAATATCTGGATTCAAGGGGATTCAAATATTTAAACTGGAGATCACGACATCGATAATATCATAGTGCAAATTGGTGTATCAAACATGCATATTCATTTGAATTTGGGGACACGTGTAATGTTATATGGTTTATCAATATTAGTGATCCATATATTCTTTAATTAGAGACAATGCATGGTTTATATGCAATTAATGTCTAAACGGGATTACACTATATGTTGTGTGTGTGAAACACATTATACATGTTTGAGAAGTAAAAAAACACACATGAAACACACATTAATTGGAGACAGTTAGCGAGGAATGCATACATTGGATTTCAACATAAAGTGGTTTCAAATATTTGAAAATCCAAATTAATATGGATACAGCCTTATGAATCTGAGATCATGCCATTTGTAAACCATATTTATGTATAAAGGGTGTTGTGCTTTTGAAAATATATATAATGGTGGGCGCCAAAACACAGTGTCTCCTCGGCCAAAATCGACTCCCTCCCCGATTCATACACGGTGGGCACCAAAAACAAACTCTCGTCGGCAAATATTCAGTGTATGCGAGATTACCATCCTATCCCCAACCGACTAATATTGTTGTGATGTAGGAAATTTTAAACAGGGGCTAAGTTTGTAAATTTCCTCGCATTTGAGACAAGCGCGCACTGAAGACATGGTTCCCCCTTCCTCTCTCCCTCCATTTCCCCAATCGTACTCCGTGGGCGCCAAAACACCCTCTCCACCCAGCCTCCTCCATCCGCCACCCCATCCACCGCCGTCCTCCTCCACCATGCCGGAGCTGATACCCCGACACCATCATCCATTACAAGAGGTCGACCTCTCTCATCCACGGCTTCGGACCGGGATCCTTGCATCTCATCCTCTCGCTTCATCCCCGTCGTCGTCCACCTTGTCGGCGCCGCTCCCACGACCGTCTCGTCCACCGTGCCCCTCCGCCACCGTCTACCCACCTAGATCTGCTTTCATGCCACCGACAGCCATCGCTACCGCAACACTGTTAAATTCTTAGCAGATGCATACACGGCGCCGCACCAGAGGTGGTACTCTTTCGTATCTGCTCAACTTATTTATCGCAGCAAGAAAATAGATCGCCACTGCTTTACTCTGATTTCTTGTCCATCACTTACTTGTTAGTTGAAAGTAAACATTGGTTGCGAAGTTGCCATTGTCCGGTTTGCACCTTCAAATACTCCATGGCACGCTCAACACTATACTCGCAATGCTTATGGTTTTCCCCTTTTATATTCCACACCAGTTAAATGACAGTAGACTAAATTTCAAAATTGGGTCACTCGATTTTTGAGAGCTCGCCAGAGTTCGCCGGTGAAAAGGAAGGGGCTCGGGTGGGGACAGTGGTTGTGGGGGGCGGGGGTGGGGCCTCGCCGAACAAAGAAAACTCGACGCGGGTGGGGGCGGGGCTGGGGGTGGTGGTGGTGGAGGAACACAGGCGGTGGGGGCCGGTGGTTCGGCCGGCGGCCCGTGCGGTGTTCTGTATGGGAAGCACAGTATGTTCCTTGTCAGGAAGGGGAGCAGGGACATCTGCAGTCGACACCTCTATTGGGTCGGTTTTGCTAAATGATTTCGCACTTCGAGTTCGTCTGCCATAATACCCCAGAAATGGTGGGAGCCGCACGGTCTTTGATAGACTAAACTGATCACTACTAGGAAAAGGGCTATAGATAGGATTGACACGAATGGCGCACCAAGGCAGTAGTGCGCCACTACTATATACTAATGGCGCACCAGTTGGTGATGCGCCATTAGTGTGGAAGACACTAATGGCGCACCAGAAAACTGGTGCGCCACTAGTGATAATTTTTTTTTCATTTTTACATACATACTAATGGCGCATCCTACCAAAGTGCGCCATTACTAGTTCTAACTAGTAATGGCGCACCAGACATGGAGTGCGCCATTACTGAATTTTTTTTATTCTTTTTTTTGCAAAACTACTAATGGCGCACCGCCTCACAGTGCGCCATTACTAGTTTAAACTACTAATGGCGCACCCTGTAAAAGTGCGCCATTAGTATATATATATATATATATATATATATATATATATATATATTTTACTTTTCTGCAAAACTACTAATGGCGCACCACATGCAGGTACGCCATTAGTAAGCAGGGTTACTAATGGCGCATTTGTAGGTGGTGCGCCATTAGTAACCTGGGACCCAACAAGATATTTTGGACAGCCCCACACCTACCCACTCACTTTCCCCACTTCATTCCCTCCACCTCCTTCTCCAAGCTTTCGACTGCCTCCTCCTCCTCACCTCATTTCCACCATAGATTCATCAAAATTAAGTGGTGAAATTACCTTTTTTTGATAGGTAAGTAAGGGGAAAGCTATCTTCATGATGTAGATCTACTTTTTTTCTCCCTAGCTCGCTCCAACAACGTGCACATGCACTTTTTGTGGCCTAGCTAGATCTATGTATGTTTGTGGTGTTGCATGTGTTTGTGGTGTTGCATATATGTTTGTGTTTGCAGGTACCGGTATTTGAAATGCGATAGTTGCCAATATTTTGCCGGAATGTTGATTCATTTTCGTTTTGGCGAGAATTTTGGCACTATGCATTCTTTTTGGTCCTATTTTTAGGGAAGGTCATGCCAAATTTTTTCTTGGTTCTAAAATATCGTTTTGCTCTACCCCGCAGGTGACCATGGTCCGCACGATGACCGAAGGCATCGTGAATAGGTTTTTGAGCTCCGCGAAGGCCGAGATGCTTCAAAAGAACGAGACGGAGATAAGATGTCCGTGTCGAAGATGCAAGCTGAAGAGCCTTATTGCGGACCTAGATTCTGGGTAGGTGCGGGACCACCTGCTCTTGCATGGTTTCATGGATGGCTATCGGTGGCAAGGTGATGAAGATGACTATGAAGTCGTCCATGGGGGGCGGGCTAGAAATGAGGAAGGGCAACAAGACAAGTACCACCGCGGCGAGGGCGGGCGAGAAGACAAAGAATCTCCAGGACATGATCACGACGGTGATGCTGTACACAGTCATCATGTAGAAGATGCCGTACATGATGATGAGGAAGATCAAGACGAAGGGCATGATCATGAAGATGAAGATGCCGGAGCAGACGACGATGGAGGCTGGGTGCAGGACCCTCATATTCAAGAGCTGCTTCTCAAGCAGACGGATAACGCAAGAGCTGCCGCCCGAGAGAAAGCCAAGCTGGATCAACTGGAGATAGACGCGGTTACTCCATTGTATGAAGGATGCAGGCCCGAGGATACCCGCCTAAAAGTAACGCTCATGGCTTTGGAGATGAAGGTAAAACACAAAATGACCGATGCATGCTTCGACGAGAACATGTCATTCTGGCACGAACGTCTTCCCAAGGGGAACAAGTGCCCGACCAGTTTCGAGGAGGCGAAGAAAATCGTGTGTCCTCTGGATTTACCGCACGTGAAAAAATACCATGTGTGCATGAACAATTGCATCATTTATTGGGACGAGCACGCGGAGTCTACCATATGTCCGGTGTGCGGCGTCACTCGATACAAGAAGAGGAAGAAAGCTCCTCGAAAATAAGTGTGGTACTTTCCGATCACTCCTCGTCTGCAGCGGTATTTCGCGGACCCTAAGGTAGCAAAGCTCCTGCGTTGGCACGCGGATAGGGAGGATAAGAAGTGGGAAGATGACGGAAATGATCCGGAGATAAATAAAAAAGACAAGATGCTGAGTCACCCTAAGGATGCGAGCCAGTGGCAAGTGTTGAACTTCGAATACCCAGAATTTGGGAAGGATCCAAGGAACATCGTGCTAGGCACGAGCACCGATGGAGTCAATCGGTTTGGCAGCCAAAGAAGCACACATAGCACGTGGCCTGTGTTTGTGTGGATGTACAACCTTCCCCCCTAGTTGTGCATGAAGAGGAAGTACATTCACATGAGTATGCTAATTGAAGGGCCAAAACAACCAGGGAACGACATCAATCTGTATCTGGGGCTGCTGAAAGAGGAGCTAGACACGTTGTGGAAAACGCCAGCCAATACGTGGGACGCCGCAGAGAAAGAATATTTCCCTATGAGAGCCGCACTGCTCACGATGGTGCACGACTATCTCGGTTACGGATATCTCACGGGGCAGGTAGTCCACGGATTTTTTGGATGCGTAAGGTGCATGGATGACACAACGTATCGCCAACTAGATAGAGATCCCGGATCTTTGAAAACCGTGTTCATGGGACATCAAAGGTGGCTTCGCGACGATGACCCGTGGAGGAAACGCAAGGATCTGTTCGATGGTGAAACCGAACCCCGAAAACGCCCGCGTACGAGGAGCGGCGAGGAAATAGACGAGCTGTTGAAAAATTGGAAAGATTGCCCACTGCCGGGAAAGAAGCAAAAGGCGTCAGAGCCGGGAAAGAAGCAAAAGGCACCAGAGCCGCTGCTGAAGGTATGGAAAATGAGGTCTGTTTTCTGGGACTTGCCGTACTGGAAGATCCACCGTGTGCCTCACAGCCTTGATGCCATGCATATCACGAAGAACGTGTGCGAGAGTCTGCTTGGTACCCTGCTCAACATGCCAGAGAGGACCAAAGATGGGCCGAAAGCAAGGGCAGACTTGAAATCAATGGGCATCAGGCAGGAGCTTCACGCTAATGATGATGATGATGATGATGATGATGAGGCGAAGCAGGACACAGAAACTCGTCGCAAAGGCAAAAAGGCCAAGAAGACCAGAAGTGACTACCCTCCCGCGTGCTTCACTCTAAGTCAGGAGGAGATCGAGCAGTTTTTCACCTGCCTCGTAGGAGTAAAACTTCCTTACGGTTACGCGGGGAAGATAAGCAGATACCTAGACCCAGCGAAGCAGAAGTTCAGCGGGATGAAGTCTCACGACTGTCATGTGCTGATGACGCAGATACTTCCAGTTGCAATCCGTGGGATCATGGACGCGCACGTCCGTGAAACGCTATTTTGCCTATGCAACTTTTTCGACATCATCTCTCGAAAGTCGATTGGCGTGAGGCAACTCAGAAGGCTACAGGAAGAGATCGTGGTGATACTATGCGAGCTTGAGATGTACTTCCCGCCCGCATTCTTCGACGTTATGGTGCATCTGCTGGTCCATATCATGGAGGATATCATCTAACTCGGGCCGACGTTCCTGCACAGCATGATGCCGTTCGAAAGGATGAATGGTGTCATCAAAGGATACGTTCGCAACATGTCACGTCCAGAGGGAAGTATAGCCAAGGGATTTCTGACCGAAGAGTGCATCTCCTACGAATTATCTAGGCATCGAGAAACCCATTGGTCTGCCCGTCAACAGGCACCTCGGCAGGCTCGCTGGATGGGGTCACCGTGAGGGTCGCCGCGAAATGCATGTCGACTTCGAGGGTCGACTCGCCGACTTTGAAAGGGCAAACCTAGTCGCACTACAACACATAGACGTGGTCGATCCTTGGGTGGTAGATCACAAAACCTTTATTGAGAAGACGTAGAATCACCAAGGCCAACAGAGGACGGACGGAGATATAATCAAAGAGCACAACTCATGTTTCACGCGTTGGTTCAAGCAGAAGCTTCTATCATACCCTTTACATGAGGATTCTTCCGTGGAAGAACAACTCATATTCGCCTTGTCACAGGGCGCCGAGCACAACCTGATGACCAATGAGGCATACGATATCAACGGCTACACATTCTACACCGAGGACAAGGACATGAAGAGCGATGGTTATCAGAACTCCGGGGTAACGATGGAATCCTACACCGATAACGACAAGGACAGATACTACGGAAGGACTAAGGAGATCTGGGAGCTGAGCTATGCTGGAGAGAAGGTCCCGATGTTCCGTGTCAGATGGGCCAAGAGCGTCCTAAAAGAAGACCGGTATTTCACCACCATGGTTATACCCGAAGCCAAATCCAAGACCGCGGGCGCAAACGTCACCGCGAAAAATGAGCCATGGGTACTGGCTTCCCAAGTGGACCAATGCTTCTTCATTACCGACCCGTCAAAGCCCAGTCATGTTGTCGTGAGGAGAGGCAAAAGGAAGATCATCGGAATGGATGGAGTAGCCAATGAGCAAGACTTCGACAAGTACAGTGACCCGAAGATCGAGCATGACGACGACGATGAAGTAGCAGCACACACCACAAGAAGAAGCAGGACCACTCTACCTAAAGGACGTCTATTCCATAGAAGAACTCCATTTGCGAAAAAGAAGGGCAAGAAGATTGTGAACAGTTAGCTAGCTAAGATCGATTGTATTTAAATCGTAGTCTTCATTTCTCGATTGTATTTCATGGGCACTTTTTGATACCATGAATATTTTTAAATTTCACGGGCACTTTTTGAATTCATGAGGACACTCAATCTCGATCCCCCTCCACCGCCGCCGCCGAGCATCCCCCCCCCCGCACCCTCCCCC
>NC_041386.1:521770331-521835446 GCF_002162155.2 Triticum dicoccoides
ACGGGCACCCCCCCGCTCCACCGCCACCACCCATGATATTTTCAAGTAACAAATTTGAAAATATTTTTAAAAAAATTATTACTGTTTTTATAAAAAAAATATTACTGTTATGATTTAAACAAGTTTGAACATATTTAAACACAAATAAATATCAAACAACATTTAAAATGCAAAAAAATAATATTGCGGAGCCTGGGAATCAAACCCAGGACCTCTTGGTGTGTGTGTTGTGTGTTGACCAGTCGGGCTACTGGGATGGTTCTGATGTGGATTGGGTTAGGTGCAATATAACCTGTGCTTGAACTGTAATAAAAAAATTCTAATGGCGCACCGCTGCGGGGTGCGCCATTGCTATCTAAAAAAAGATTTCTAATGGCGCACCACTGCGGGGTGCGCCATTGCTATCTAAAAAAAGATTTCTAATGGCGCACCGAGGTCTGGTGCGCCATTAGTAAGCTTCCCCCTAGCTATCTCCCTCTCCCTCGCCAGATCCCCTTCGACCCTCTCTCCCTCGCCACCAGATCCCCATCGATCGATCGACCCACCCCAACCCAACCCTAGAAGCGAGCGAGCGACCGCCTAGGGTTTCAACCGCCGCCGTCCTCCGCGCCTCATCCTCCCGTTCGTCGCCTTCGCCGCTCCGTCGCCCCGTCGCCCTCGCCGCTCCGTCGCCCCGTAGCCCTCGCCGCTCCGCCCCAACCAAGGTACTCCCTCCACCCCGCCTGCCCCTGCCGTCCTCCGCCACCGGCCCCCTGCTCTCCTTCGACCGCGGCGAGCGAGGTACCGGACGAGCTCGGACCCCGACCCCGACCCCAACCCCTTCGGCGACCAGGTACCTCTCCTCCTTCCTCCTTCCTCCCTCTCTCCACCATTCCCCATTCCCTCCCTCCCCTCGACCGTGGCAGTCTATGGTTGCAAGATTGGGGAGGGCCTCCTCCTTCCTCCTTTTCCACTGCTGGTGGCAACATCCTCAACCCCCCATCTTTTTTTCATTTTTGTTAGTTTGATTATCTGTAAATTGATGTGCCATGACCCAGTAGAGGCACATCCGAATTTTGTGTTTAGTTTTCTCACCCCAAATTGCATCCCATGACCAAGTAGACTAGTACAGATGACATGCCATGACCTAGTGCACTAGTAGAAATGTCATGGCAAATTTCACCACCATTCTGTACCATGGTATTTTTGTGATATGTAGTTTTTGATCTAGTTCAGAACTGGTAGGAGTATTCTAGGGCAATTTCCAATATGTAGTGAATGGAAAATTTAGATTCGTTCCACCACAATTTTTCCATTTTGTTTTTAAGGAGAACCAAATTTTGCCGCGGCAAATTCATACGTTCTGCCATCACTGCATATGAGTTCTTTCTTGCCATGTCGTAGTTGCCATCAAGTTTTACATTTCTGTCATAGTTTTGACGTGTCAATCGCATTATTTCTTCGAGCTGATGCATTGATTATGCCTTTGAGGCAGTTAGTTAACCTCTCACCTATGTTCATGCAGGGATATTATTCTTGGAAAAGCCACTGTTGGTGACGGAATAGAAAGATAAGCAGGTACCTATTTTTCAGTCCCAATCTAACAGGGTAGTCCATGGATTCAAACTAACAGGGTACATCAGTTTACTCCCTCATGCCAACAACCACTCATTTTTCAGTTAACTCCTTACAGTTCAGATCATATTTTGATTGTCAACAATAGTGGACTTTTAAGGCTTTTTTAGAGGCAATACTAGTGGATATTAGGCCTTTTTACAGGCAATAATAGTGGAATTTTAGGCTTTTTTTGGAGGAGTGTGTTTCATGCTGGCCTACAGTGATGAATTAGTCAGAATTGTGTATGATTGTGCCTAAAGTAGATAATCTAAAGATACATACAAAATAATTAGGGGAGCATGTGTGAATCTAAAGTATATTGTCAACTTCCAACATTTGCTCTGTTGTCCATGTGGTTGAAGCAATGAAGTTGAGTGTGTCATTCTTGAGCTGAAATAGAACCTGACAGCCTATACAGTGAATATATGCAGTGAACAGAAATTGATAGGTTTTCTTGACTGAATTCAGTCCTGTATAGTGAATATATGCAGTCAATATACAATCACTCTAATTTTTGGGAGTAATTTTTGGTGTAAAATCACTCAAGCAGTAACTGAATTTTCAAACTGAACTTGACACAATACTATTCAGTTAATTTGCTTGGACAGTAGTATGTATGCTCATCACTTTATGTATGGTGTTATGCCCTATTATCTCTGTTCAGTTGACTAATGAAGCACTAGGCTCATCCATGGTACAAGTTCACCTGTGAACACTTGAAATTAGTTAGGACATCCCGTACTGATAGATGTAAATTGTGTCCAGTAGGCTTTGAAGCACCGGTTTTTCCTATTTCTAACTCTGAATCTGATATAAACCATACTGTTGGCATAAGTGGTCTTTTGTATATGTGCTGATGCTTTGTTAATATAAAGCTATAGATGATGTTGTACTTGTGATGATGCTACTTGTGATCTTCTGAAATAACCCATTGGCGACTTCATTACTTGGGGTTAATGATATTGCAGGTATCCCGAGAGGCCCTTGAGTTTGCCGGAATGTCGATTAACTTCCGTTCTGGCAAATTTGGGTACTCCATATGTCCTATTTTCAGCAAAGGTCATGCTGAAATTTTCCGTGAATTTTAGCATGACTTTGCTAAAAATAGGACATATGGGGTACTTGCGACTAATGCATGGGCCAGGGTATCTTAGTACTTAGTTAAGTAGGATCAACTGCCCCGCCATTCTTGTTGCATAGGTGGCAATAGAGCCAAGTGATTAGTGCCAAGTGATTAGGCCCAACCTAGGGTGCCTCGGCATCGATAAACCCTAAATGATGAAAACTTAACTTAGCATTTAGGGTGCCTCGGCGTCGAAAAACCCTAAATGATGAAACCTTGGCTTCTATAGGGTGCCTCGGTGTCGATGAGAACCTAAATGATGTACGCTTAGGCTTTTAGGGTGCCTCGGCATCGACAAACCCTAAATGATAAAAGCTTAGCTTTTAGGATGCCTCGGTGTCGACAAACCCTAAATGATGAGACCATGATCTTGTTCCTTGACAATAACAAACTTTTTGACCAATTTTTTTCCTATTTAGAGCGAAACATGGCCCACAATGATGAGGCCGGCGGTTCGGGCGGCAAGTAATTCTGGGAGCTATCCCAGGAGTTGGAGGAAGAACCTCACCGCTATGAGGACGCCGCGGAAGACACCGATCCTGACTACACAACCCCTAGTGGCGTCGGGGATGACACCACTGATGATGGCGCCGCGGATGCCACCACTGATGATGGCGGAGCACGCATAGATGGCAGCCAATCGAAGAGGCAACGGAAGGACCGGCGCCCGAACGTGCTCGGCACCGTCAGGGAGGAATTTACTGAAGTGAACTCCGACGGGCATCCGACGGTGCCCAAACACGTAGTCAAGGGGTACTCGATTCAGCTCGGGTGCATTCTCCGGAGCACCGCCTCGATCAACACCGAGAACCTAAGGCATAAGGACCGAGGGAATTTGCGCAGCCTCCTCTTCACGAAGCTGCACGAACGATACAAGTTCCCCGCTGAGTTCGCAAACACACGCCTCTCGGGTAATAAAGTGAACGGTGCCGCCCTCATGACGATAAGCACGACCCTGTCTACTTGGAAAAGCACGGTGAAGGCAATGATTGACAAAGGTGATAGTTATGAGAAGATCAAGGTGAAATATCCTTTGATGAGCGAAGATGACTACAAGGAGTTCAAGATCAAGTGCGAGAGCCCCGCAACCTCTGAATCAAGTCAGTGGGGGAAAGAAATGCGGCAGTTGAACATAGGGGTCCACCAACTCGGTCCCGGCGGTTACAGAGTGGCGTAGCCTGTATGGGACAAGGAGGATGCGGAGCATGCCGAGCAAGGCCTACCGCCCCACTTCGAGAAATACAGTGACAAGCAGACCAGGAACTTTCTCGGGGCCCGGTACAAGGAGGACCCGGTAACAAAGGAGCTTACCACGGATCCGAAGACCAAGGAGCTTGAGCTTGTTCTGGTAAGGAATACACCCCCGCGTAATTAGCTCCATATGGTTGCATTCTAATTAATCCCCAATATTTCTAAATGGTTCACGTTCCTTCCGCAGGACAAAGAAAGCAGTAGCGCGGGGTCGTCTCAGAGCTCCCCTTTCAACACCCCTTTGAATAGGGCATTGAACGTAATGAAAAACAGGGATAAGCTCAATAAGCCGACGTCCGCTGGTCGTGTGGCCGGCAAAGGCTTGTCCACAAAATGGTCGTCATACTATAGCGCTGGTGGGCGAAAGGAGAAAAAGACCAGCTCGGAAAGCCAGTTGCACGAGGTTGAAGCACTCAAGGCGCAAGTGGCGCGGATTCCGGAGATGGTCCAAGAGCAAGTGCAACAACAACTGGGATCGACACTTATCGGCATTATGCCTACCTTGATTCATGGGATAACGACGTGGATTGCGGATGGCCAACAGGGGCCGCCCCCGATTCCCAGCTTCACGGCCAACAACTCACACAATGTGCAGGCGGCGCCATTGGTGTCTCCGGCGGCGGCGGTATTGGTGTCTACGGCGGTGGCGCCATTGGTGTCTCCGGCGGCGGCGGTATTGGTGTCTCCGACGCTGGCATTGGAGCTTAATGCACCCGGGTGTACGCCGGCCGGCACCTCGCCAGCAAGCGGCCCCTCCGTCAATTGCACGCTCGCCGTTGGTGGTGCCTCGACATTAGCTGAGCTCGACGGCATCACAGTAACTAAGCCTCTCGGCCGAGGACTTCATCTCCTTGCCTTTGACTGGGCATCCCTGACGCCCTACATGTTTTCGTAGGGCGCCGCCAACGTTCCTTGCACTCTCCTGCACTTCGTGGGCGGCGAGTTGGTCGATGTCGCCAAGGGCAGAATCGTTCAACCGGGCAACCCCGTGTTCCACGGTAATCCGATGCCACCCACAATGTATAGGGTTGAAGTGGTTCGGGTGCTGCCAGGCTGCGATGAGCTGTTACCTCCGATTCGACCCGCTGGGGCCGACGAAGAAGATGAGATGACCCTCAGCGCCTGCGTAAGCTGGCCCCTGCTTTGGCCGAAGATCCAGATTCGTTTGGGGGCAGGGGACACCACCCCACAGACAAGACCGCTAGTCGTGCCGGTGCCAAGCCATGGCAAGAACGCCGCAACGCTACCGGACATGCCGGACATCCCTATGGCACAGGATCCGGACATGCATATGGCACCGGATCCGGACAACGACGACAATGACAATGGTACATTTACCAACGTCGATAAGTACTTTGCCGAACATGGGTACGGTGACGAGTTCTGTGGGCCTCCTTCTCAAGAACCCAAACAAGACGACCGCGATCTAGCTAGTACGATGGAGAAACCCAATTGCAACAGGCGTCGTCTGGCGTTCAGTTCTCAGGAGACGCCTCCAGCTGCCGCCTTCACCGAGCCTCAGATAGCGGAGGTGCCAAATATTATCAGCCCCAACACGCTCAAGAAGGCGGTCTGTGAGCAGAACTCGGTCCCATTACAACAGATCAAGAAGAAGGGCCGGAAACGGCCGACTAAAAAGGCCGCCGGTGCGAGCCAGCCGGCACCGAGTACGATCCGTGCTCAGGACGGGCCACCTTCACCTAAGGATATCTCAAGGAGGGTGCATGTGGCGGGTAGGGCGATGCTACCGGCAAATATGCTCAGTGCTGCAACCGGTGCTATGCAGAGTCTGCACGACAGTGTTCTTTCTTTGGAGAAGCGGCGTCTCAGAGAGAATGATGTGGCATACCCGGTTTTCGTGGCCAAGGTGCCAGAGGGCAAGGGCTTTGTGGATGGCGCCATCGGGGGTACGATCGTCCTGCGGTTTGATGACATCTTTGCTATGTTCAACCTTCATCCGCTGCACTACACCTTCGTTCGGCTGTTTTTGCTGAGTATGGAGATGCGGATCATTAGAGACAAGACCCCGGACATCGTGATCGTCGACCCCTTCTACATGCGTGCCAAGCTCTTGAGCAGCACTGGGGACCGCCAAGTCGCGAGTTCACACCTCAAAGACGTCATTCTGGAAAACCCAGATTAGGATAACTTCCTTGTGCCTTACTTTCCCGAGTAAGTCATCCCTTAACCGCCCCGTAACATATGATTTCTTAGATTTCAATCGTTCTTTTTTTTCTAACATTCCGTGTTCTGTGCAGTGACACACATTGCACACTCATCCTCTTAAGCCCGAAATATTCCATGGCCACGTATTTCGACCCGAACCGTAACTCCAAGATAGACTACACAAATATCAAGAAAGTTCTTGATGATGTTCTCCCTGGCTACACCAAATCTGGAGGCACCTTCATCAGGGCAGTTCGTAAGTACGGCAAGCACGTGTTCTCCCACAATACGATGTTCTGCTGCGTCAAGCAGCCGCCTGGCGGTCAGAAGGATGCCTACTACGCCCTCCATCACATGCGGGCGATCGTAAGGGACCATCATCACCTTCGGCTACCAAATAATCTCAAAGATTGGGCCGTGAGCTTGTCGGCAATCCAGGATGCGGACATCAGACAAGAATTCTTTCACATCCAGTCGGAGTTTGCGAACATCATCCATCAAGATGTCCTTCATACCTCGGGGCAGTTCTTCCTCAGATATCAACCGTCCAACATTGAGATAGACGGAATGCTAGAAATGCAGGCTGACAACGCCCGCGATTTCATGACCATCACGACAGACGGTGGCTTCATCAACGCTCCTGTCCATGAGTCGAGTCGAAAGTAGTGATGTGTAGTTCTGAAACATTGATTGGCTCATGTTGTAATTAAACTTTAATGAATTGTATGTCTCTTTGGTTTGGACAGTCGTTCAACTTAGATGTAATCGATGCTATTTATTAGTAGGACCATGAATCGTGCTATTAATGTCTTGCTTCTCTCTTCCGATCCTTTTGTTGCATACTTATATATTGCTTATGTATGTATTGTCTGTTGTTTGGCTTGTGCATAGAGATGCCGTCGTATGTCGTGTACAAGGGTAAGGTTCCCGGAGTCTACGACGACTGGGAGGAGTGTCGGAGATAGGTTCACCGTTTCAGCAGTAACAATTACAAAGGGTACACCACTAGGGCGGAGGCCGGATCTAGATACGCCCGCTATCTAGCGGGAGAGAGGAGGGAGCGTTGGAGGAACCGGATGAAGACCAGTTTGATCGCGATGATGCTCATCGTGATGACCGCAGCTCTCTTCTATGTGATGGTAGTTTAGATGATTGATATCGACTTGTAATGTGAAGACAAACTCGATACTCGCGGTCTCGAGACTTGTAATGTTTTATCTTTGTTCGGTCTTTTGAATTCGGAGACTAATATGATGAATTGTATTCAGAGACTAATCTTCTATTGTATTCGATGAATCTGCTGTTGCTGTGTGCTACTGTCTATATTCTGTCAAATAATATATTTTGTAACCTGCGCAAAAATCAAAAAAGTAAAAAAAAACAAATATTCATACTAATGGCGCATCACCACAAGGTGCGCCATTAGTATGCCAAAGGATACTAATGGCGCATCAATACAGAGTGCGCCATTAGTATGCCAAAGGATACTAATGGCGCATCAAGACAGAGTGCTCCATTAGTATGCCAAGTATACTAATGGTGCATCTATCCGCAGTGCGCCATTAGTGTGCCAAAGCACATGGTTAAATACGGCCCCTGGGAGGCACACTAATGGCGCATGGTGTTATATACTAATGGCGCACTGGATGGTGCGCCATTAGTATACCAGATACTAATGGCGCACCAGTGGTGTGCCATTAGTAAAAATTACTAGTGGCGTGCTACTAATGGCGCACCGGTGATGCGCCATTAGTAGGCAAAACCGGTGCGCCATTAGTAGGCATTTTCCTAGTAGTGGATTGTAACAATTGTGCGCCTTCAGATGAATAGAGTTGGCATGTAGGTGATCGATAGGCTGCATATTAGTAGCGGCAAAACCCCTGTTATCTACACTACGACCTGCCTACTGGCTCTGCGCTCTTGTTATCTGCAACGCCCCGTATGTAACTTGCCATATTTGTATTCCAATTCTTGCCATTTTCGGCACTAAGTTATGATATTCCTCGTTGTTGGGTTTCGTCTTCGTTTTGCTTTTGTCCATATCTTGTTTTTTTTTCTTTTCATGTCATCATGTGCATCGCATTTGCATACGTGTTCGTCTCATGCATCCGAGCATTTTCCCCGTTGTCCGTTTTGCATTCCGGCACTCCTATGTCCTCCGGCGTCCCCTTTTGCCACTATTCGTTTGCGGGTGTTAAACGTTCTCGGATTGGACTGAGACTTGCCAAGTGGCCTTGGTATACTACCGGTAGACCGCCTGTCAAGTTTCGTGCCATTTGGACTTCGTTTGATACTCCAACGGTTAACCGAGGGACAGTAAAGGCCTCGTGTGTGTTGCAGCCCAACACCCCTCCAAAGTGGCCCAAAACCCACCTAAACCCCCTCCATCATCTCGGTCGTTCGATCATGATTGCGTGGCCGAAAACCGTGCTCAATTTGGAGTCTCCTAGCTCCTTCTATGTATAAATAGGGCTCCTCCTCCGAAATTCTGGATCAAACCCTACCCTAACCTTCCCCTCGCGCCGCCGGACGTTTCCCCTCCACCGGACGGACATGTCCACCACCCTCGCCGCCACCACGTGGCGCCTCCTGGTTCGCTGAGGCGCCGAGCCCCACATCCCCGCGCCTCCCCGCCGCCCGGCCCGCCGAGGCCCGTAGCGGGCCCCCACGGGCCCAGTCGCCGCCACCCGCACCCGGCGTGCCCGCTCCGCCTTCGCCGCCTCGCCATCGTCACCGGCCGTCGCGCCACCGCACCGTCCCGTCGTCCGCGGCCGCCTCTCCCCGCCGACCGGTCGCCGCTCCACCGGCGCCGCCTCCGCGCCGACCCCGCGTCAAGTCCGGCCACCGTTTTCCCTCTTCTCCGACAAGTCCGGAAAGAACTCCGGTGAGGACGGTGTCGAACCTCGATCCGCATGCCCCCGATCTAGATCTGAAAATATTAGGGTTGACCTCGTTTCTGCCTAAGTTCCCTAGTATTTTTAGCATTTTTCATCGCATCATAACTTTGCACCCGTAACTCCGTTTTGGGCGTGTAGCATATCAAATTGTTCGCCTGGATGTGCACTTCATTTCATTCCATTGCATCATGTTCGTTTGAGTTCATCTTGATGCCTGAAATGTCGTTGCAAGAGTGCTATGTGATGTTCATTTCAGATTCTTAACAGATATTGGACATTTGTCATTTTTGCCATGTTTAATGTGTGCCTCCTTTGAACTTGAGCCCTACATGTGTTTTGTTGTATACCATGCCATCTTTACAGGGGTGTGTGCCATGTATTTTTGTGATCTTTGTGGTGACTAGCACAAGCATGCAAAGTAGCTCTCGTGATGTTGTTGATTTCAGGGACTTCGAATTCTTCTAAGTCATTTCCCAAATGATATTTTTATGCCATGTATTCATGTTGCTACAGAGTGATCCATGCCTCTTTTGAGCATGTTCAGTAAGGATGATTTTGAGATATTGGTATGTTCTATCCATCCATGTCTCTATTTGCAATTATGGAGTACCCTAGCATGACTCAATCTTGCTCTACTTTTGCTATAAAATGTTCCTGGCATATTGGTTACGTGTTAATCAATTTTGCCGAGGTTGTTGTAGTTGATCCATGCATGCTATGAGAGTGTTCTTGCCATGGTTAGCTTATTTATTATGTCTACTTGATGGGTGTATGCTTAATTTGTCATGCAATGCCTTGTGGTGAGTGCATCGAGCTCGCAAACATGCCTACGTAATTCTGATTTTGCCATGTTCCAGTTTTCTGCTAAGTCTGAATCTATTAACGAAACTTGCTATGTTCACATGGTTGCCATTGTATTCTCTCATCCTTTTTGGCTTATGGTCAGTAAGGGACTTCTGTTATACGCTTTGTGTAGTTTCATGCCATGTCTTGCTTTGCCATGATAAGTTCCTATAGCATGTTATTATCTTGCTCTAAACATTGCTTCCTTATGTTAAATCCTGACATGTTATTTTCACCAAGTCTGTGAACCTGATATCTTTTGCACTTTTGCCATGCTTGTTTGAACCTGCTATTGTGTGATTTAGCCATAGCTCAGTGTTCATCTTTTTTCAAGCATATTGAGTGGATCACTGCGATGTGCTTTGTTGCTACGTTAGAGTGTAGTAGCTTATCTTTCTTGATGCATTTAGATGGCATCGTGCTGTTAATCGCAGGTTGGTGCCATTATTGTTTTGCTTGTCATTTGCAAACCGTGCATCCGATTCTGTTGATCTTTATATCAATTTCGACCGAAATAAACTCATCTTTCCAGCAGCACTCTTGGTTTTCCAAGTTGAGGCCTGGTTCAATCTTTCCCTTCCGAAGCATGCATATGCATTGCATATCACATCCCGCATACCATGCCATGTTTTGCATCATGTTGCTTGCGCATTGCACCATGGTTGATTGTGTCTCCCTTTGCTTGTGTTCTTGCTTTGGGTAGAGCCGGGAGATGAGTAGGTGATCGAGGAACCCATTGAGAACATTTACGAGGATTAACCTTACGTCAACTCGGAGAACTTTGCAGGCAAGATGACCATACCCTCGAAATCACTTCTATCTTTGCTTGCTAGTTGCTCTCTCTATTGCTATGCCTATGCTACGATACATACCACATGCTTATCATGCCTCCCATATTGCCATGTCAAACCTCTAACCCACCTTGTCCTAGCAAACCGTTGTTTGGCTATGTTACCGCTTTGCTCAGCCCCTCTTATAGCGTTGTTAGTTGCAGGTGAAGATTGGAGTTTGTTCCTTGTTGGAACAAGTTTTTTGTTGGGATATCATTATTATATCTTGTTTACTTTAATGCACCTATATACTTGGTAAAGGGTGGAAGGCTCGGCCTTATGCCTGGTGTTTTGTTCCACTCTTGCCACCCTAGTTTCCGTCATACCGGTGTTATGTTCCTTGATTTTGCGTTCCTTACGCGGTTGGGTTATAATGGGAACCCCTTGACAGTTCGCCTTGAATAAAACTCCTCCAGCAAGGCCCAACCTTGGTTTTACCTTTTGCCACCTAGCCTTTTCCCTTGGGTTTCACAGACTCAAGGGTCATCTTTATTCTAAACCCCCGGGCTAGTGCTTCTTTAAGTGTTGGTCCAACCTAGAGCACCGTGCGGGGCCGTCCCTTGGCAACTTGGGTTACGTTGGCTCCCATACGCTTAGCTTATCTGGTGTGCCCTGAGAAAGAGATATGTGCAGCTCCTATCGGGATTTGTCGGCACAGCGGGTGGTCTTGCTGGACTTGTTTTACCATTCTCGAGATGTCTTGTAACCGGGATCCTAAGTCTGATCAGGCCATCCTGGGAGAAGGAATATCCTTCGTTGACCATGAGAGCTTGTGATGGGGTAAGTTGGGACACCCCTGCAGGGTTTTGAACTTTCGAAAGCCGTGCCCGTGGTTATGGGCAGATGGGAATTTGTTCATGTCCGATTGTAGAAAACCTGAAACTTAACTTAATTAAAATGGATCAACAGCGTGCGTAGCCGTGATGGTCTCTTTTCGGCGGAGTCCGGGAAGAGAACACGGTCTCAGGTTATGCTTGAACGTAAGTAGACTTGGATCACTTCTTGATCATACTTTCTCGAACGTGCTTTGCCTTCTCTTCTTGCTCTCATTTGCGTATGTTAGCCACCATATATGCTAGTGCTTGCTGCAGCTCCACCTCATACCTGTTACCTACCCATAAGGTTAAATAGTCTTGATCGTGAGGGTGTGAGATTGCTGAGTCCCCGTGACTCATAGATTACTTCCAAAACCAGATGCAGGGACCGATGATACCGTTCCAGGAGATACGACTGAGCTCAAGTGGGAGTTCGATGAGGACTCAGGACGATACTACGTTTCCTTTCCAGACAATCAGTAGTGGAGCCCAGTTGGGGCGATCGGGGACATTATGCATTTGGGGTTGTCTTTATTTTGGTTCCGTAGTCAGAACTTGATTTTATCTGGATGATTGTAATGCTATATTTATGTATTGTGTGAAGTGGCGATTGTAAGCCAACTATGTATCTCTTTCTTATTCAGTACATGGGATGTGTAAAGATTACCCCTCTTGCGACATTGCCTACAATGCGGTTATGCCTCTAAGTCGTGCTCCAACACGTGGGAGATATAGCCGCATCGTGGGTGTTACATTATTATGGTTTGGCAATAAACTTTCTATACGGTATATTATGAACCTATCATCTGCCAACTATCCTTACATCTGGGCCCCCCAATAGGGAGCCTAATTTTTTGTGTAGTTGTGCCAGATTATATTAATCTACTCACCATATTACAGCACACATGGGATCTCTCATCAGAATCCAGTGATAGCACACAAGAGTTACAGGGAGCCTCTATTATATTACAATATCCTCTGCATTACAAAGATAATCTCGCTACTATTTGTGTTTTCATGCTTTACAGATATTGTACGTAATCACAATGAATATAACAATGCGCACATCAGAAGAATATTGCAGAACAGTTTAATGGGTAACAAACTTGGCATCAAGGGATTGAGGTCCATTGTGGATGCAATGAAACCCACATGCTCCCGACCTATAGATTTGTATTCAGAATATGATCCTAATGACTATTCTGAGCTCAAGGAGTCAAAGGAAGATGGCCTATCCTGTTCACCCAATAAGGTGCCTATTCTAATTTGGCAAGGTTTTATTGGTTGCACATATCTTGCATAAGGTGTCTTGCATTTATTTTGCTTCGTTGCACCGCCATCTGCTTAGTTTACTCATGATATATGTGAAGATGCCATGCCCATCAATTATCAACACATATTCCATTTGTCATCATACCATGTTTTTTCATTCAAATGCTATTCTTGTGTTTGAGACATCGAAAGGGAAGAGGGTGATTGCAGAACCTGAAGGAGTATAAGCAAAGTCCTTGAAAAAGGTGGTGCTACTAGAGAAATCACATAGCACCCAACATATATTGGCGATAGAACCAGTGCCGCAAAACCTAGGATATCGCAACTATGCTGGTCCCTCCTTTGCTCTTGTGAGTACCTATTGTCCTATCGCTGTCCTTACATTCATACCTGGTGGATTATGTGACATCATTGTGCATTATATCTTTTCTTATCCACTGTTCGCTCCAAATTATCAGATCTATATTAATTCTTAAATTAATGTAGAATAAACCCAATGCCTATGAAGAAATTTAGTTCTGCATTGTTCTTGTAAGTATCTATTGTCCTTATATTTGTCAGCTAGTTCTTCATGTACACTTTGCAGCTTATCTTCCCTTGACCTCCATTTTCTACACATCAGATCTACATTTACTCTTGCCAAAATATTGAATAAAACCAATGTTACTGAAGAAGTTTAGCGCCGCATTGCTCTTGTCAGTGCCTTCTGCCTGTATGTTGTATTTACATTTGTACTCTGCATCTTAAGTTAAATAATTGCCATTTGTTCCTATATTTTCACATCTATATTTACTCTTAACAAAATGTAGAATAAAGGCAATACTCTTGAAGAAGAGTGTGAGGTAAACTTCTTGAATTGCCCCCCATCAATATGGACAAGGCCTTTATAGAGCCTGTATTCACTACTGATGTAAGTTTGTCCTCCTCGAGCCTTCAAACTTTGTTGTTTATATTTGGATAGCTATGAGTACAAATGTTGTTTATTTTTGTCGTCTTCATCAAATTTCTTGTTCAAAGTTTATAAAGTAGAAGTACATAAACATAAGTTTGTCATTCTCAATTTCAGTCTTTAGTTGTACAATCTAGTTCCTTATTTGTACCATGTAAATTAAACTAAACATAGCAAGTTATCTTGTTTAGCACTATGTGTATGCTTGTGTTCTTGATCTGTAATCTAGTGGTGTGGTGAGACTACCAACAACAGCACAATGTCATATCCTGCTATGTCTCAACTATGAACAATGCTATATTATATTAATGTTATTTAAATTGTATCTCTTTATTTACCAATCTGAAATGGTATAAATTGACAGTACACTCACCATTCATGCTTATACGGTGTTTAGAACTACATCTATGCTTGTGTTCTTGATCTATAATCTAGTGGTCTGGTGAAGCTGGCCGCTCCTACATAATGCCATTTCCTGCCGTCTTAACTATGAACAATGCCAATTATGTTAATGTTATTTTAAACCATGTCTCTTTATTTCTGACAAAGAAATGAGATGAATTGACAGCGTTGATGCTTATACGTGCAAAACCTGTTATCTACCTACTTGTTTCTCTTTCAGGGTGACAACACTGCTGCTAGGAAGAACTGCCACAATGATAGTGAGACGAACCCATTGTTTGTCCCTCTAACACATATTCCAGAGGAGAAGGCAAAACATATTGAGGGTAGGGATACAACCACGAAGTCACATCTTGATGTAGTGTCAAACTTACTCAGTGACATAAGCTCGATGAAGTCGCCGCCTGAATCTGTTCGACTTCTTCAGTCTAAAATTCAAGCAGAAATACATGCTTCCTCTCAAATACGATTGGAACTCCAATCTCTATGCAAGATTAACCGTAAGTACAGGACGTTTATTGATGCTATGCAGCTTAAGTTTGTGGATATGAGCGCCAAAGAAGCGCAGTCTCATCAGGTTGCTAAGCTGCTTGCGCTGTAGCTGCTGGGTCGGGCTAACCTTTCTTGAACTGTGTTGAAGTGTTGTCGATTTTTTGTATTATTTTGTCCGCCTGTTAACTTCCACTGGTGCGACCTGCCTAGTTTATGTAATCTGCTGTCTGGTTTCCCTTTATTATCACTAGCAGTGAACTTTGATGCCAAGGGGATGTAATATGCTGTAATTTCTTTGTTGTATAGTCTAGGTTTATTCTTGGTCGGTATGCTATAATTTAGGCCAGAAGGTTCAGTGGATCTCAGCGTTGTCAGTATTCAAGGCGGCCCGTTACTCATATGGGCCAAAACATGGTCCTATAATCATCTTGGGCCATTAGCAGGTCTAAACCTTATGGTTATTTCCCGCCTTTAACAGGCCGAGTAAAGTTTTGGCCAGCTGGGCCAGAGAATACAATGGGCTTTTAACAGGCTAAAACCTAGATTGGGCTAGCGTTGAGCCGAAAAATTCACGGGCCAATATAGGCCGAAACTGCCTAAGGCCCATGTTTGGCCCAAATAGGACAAGCAGTTAACAGGCCAAAATATATCTCGGGCCCGTTTGGCCCAATAAAATTATGGGGTTTAAGCAGGCCGGTATCCACGTGGGCCATAGGCCCAAAAGTGTCACGGCCATTATCAGATGGGCTGTAAGCAGGCCGGATTCAACGCAGGCTCTAATTAGGACCAACTGTTACACGGGCCATTAATAGGCCGATAGGCTAGTTGGGCTGAAATTTATCCACGAAGACTACGGGCCATTAAGAGGCCTAAAGTTTCTTCGGACAAGAAATAGCCCAGTTTCTACGTGGGCCGTTAAATGGCCTAAAGTTAAACCGGGCCGACAACGTCCCAGATACTCCACGGGCCACTAACAGGCCGAAACTATTATCAGGCCGAACTTGTAAATGGGCATTTAATAGGCTGAAATACAAACCTATCTTAGAATGGGCCCAAAGGTACAATGGCCTGTTAACGGGCCTGATCCGATATGGGCCGTAATTTGGCCCAAAACTCGGCAGGCTGTGAATGGGCCTGATCTGATATGGGCCTCAATTTGACCCAAAACATGGCAGGCTATTAATGGGCCAGCCAAATAGTGTCTAAAAAAACATGGTGGGCCTTTAGCTGGGCCGGCCTTTTCATCGGAATGGGCCTCTATTGGGCCGGCCACGTGTCGATGTATCATAGGCGCCTCCTGTCCAATGAGTGGATGACATCTGTCCCAACGAGGAGCTAACACGTGGTTCCATCGGCCAATGAGAATTTTACATGTGGAAAATCCCCATTTGTCCAGGCTGTTAATGGGTTATCGGATCCAAAACCGGACCCGATAGCTTAACGACGAGTCATTATGGTCGATGCCACGTGTCGGTCATCCTTGACGAAAGCACTTCTATGACGCGTGATTTATCGTCATGGAAGTGGACACTTCCGTGATGATAATTTTGGTAATGCCATGGAACACTTCTACGACAGCACAGGTATGACTATCTTGATTCTGTCATAAAATCGTCATGGATGTACATGCATGACAGAAAACGTGACCTATTGTGACAAACACGTATCATCACGGAAGTGTATTTTTTTGTAGTGTGTGAAAGAGAAATGCCAATGTATATAAAGTGTGTGCACTTATGCGTTAGATAGAGAGAGATATATAGCACGTTTGTGAGAACGGGCCGAGGCATAGTGCACCTACGTGTAAAAGGCGGTTCTACGCATTAAAATAAAATATAAATGGCATTATTATTTTTGGATGAGATCATGAATTTTGCAATTTGTGTATGAACGAAAATTGGTCTATCAGACACCCATACTCTATTGAATTCTAACATGTGCATGTGTTTATTTCATATTATCGATCCATAGAGTGAGAGCGGTTTGAAATACAGGCAACACATTGCTTTTGCAATTCATATATAAACATTAATTAGTGCACTCCATGTTGTTAGTGTGAAGCACTTTATACATTTGTCACTTATATGGATACATTCCAAATTGCTAGCTACGAAATAGAATACATGTTGAATTCAACATAAAGGGGGTTTCGAAGATTCGAATTCACAGGAAGTGCATTCATCTATTTGAACCCAAGATAATGGCATTTGTAAATCAGATCTAAAAGGGGGCATCAATCTTTGTTGTGCGTTTGAACATGCTATATATTCATACGCATGTCTAACTATTTTTTTTGCAACCAAGGATATTATATCTGGAACCATGCATGAACTGAGGTAAGTTGCATATTTTTTAATATATACTCGTGTAAAATGTATATTCAAATGTACCCCCTCCATTCCAAAACAATCGTAGTTTTAGGATTTTTAGGAGTAAAGAATTGTGAAGTTTGACTAATCCCTAAAGTTCAATTCAAGAGAAGCGAAAACGTTAATGCTTCTGCTCCCAAATATTGAACGAAGCGCCAAATAAGCCTCTGGTCACCCGAAACCATGCAAGACTAATGTTTGGGGGTAGGAAACTACTGTCCTGACTTTGGCACGTGTAGCCTATCGGCCCGGTGTCCAAAGGTCTAAACCGGTGTAGGTTTGTAACTTCACCAAGACGCCAGTCTCAACCGCCTCTGAGTAGCATTCATACGTCGTGGGCGCCTAAACACCCATGCGCTCGGCCGAAATCTATCGTTCCCACCATTTGGGACACCTGAGATTACTGTCCTACCCTCAACCCGCAATATGTCCGAAATTTTAGATGGGGGCAAAGTTTGTAACTTTCCCCAAATTTCTAACAAGCACGTCCCAAACCGAAACATTGATCACCCTTAGTTCCCCCTCCCTCTGTTTCCCCATTCATACTCCATGGGTGCCAAAACACCCTCTCCACCAGCCGCGAAACCCCAGCCTCCTCTGTCCTCCACCCAATCGCGCCCAATCCACCACTGCCCTCCTCCATCATGCTGGAGCCGGTACCCCGACGTCGTCGTCCAACGCAACCGCAATGCCCTCAAGGACTTAGCAGCTAAAGCTGAGGCAGAGGTGCCTCCACGACGCCGACGCCGACGTGCGCCGTACCAGAACCACTTCGACCACGCCATCCTGCGCCTCACCACTGCCGCTCCACTGTCACAAACATCCACCGCACTGGACCTGTTCCCACTACGTCGTCATTCGCTGCCTCGGATCTGGTTCCCCGCCGCCGACAGACGGCCACCGCACCACACTCAACAACTTGGCCATGGGTTCATCCAAGGTTCCACCGTCCTCCACAACTTCTCGTTTCCAGCGAACCACAAGAAGATCGTTGGAAAAATAGAAGGAGGACATAACACTGCCAGCAGAAAGAGGTACTGCTCTTCCCTTATTCGTGCAAATCTTACGTCTCTGCTCACACCGTATTCATCCCATGAAAGAAACTAGTTCAGCGCTTTGTACTGCATCTTCTTCGTGATACTAAATGCCCAAGGTTTCCTCCCATTTACTATTTCACCTTTGCTCGAGGTCAGTAGCCCGCCTGGATTTCAATTCAGGGTCAGTTGAATCACAATTAAAATAAGCAGCACCCGCTTAGGCGCGCTGTAGCGACCAGACCTCAAACAGTCTGATATCTGTGCTCCGGTGTCATCCCTGGATCAGTAATGCTGACACCACACAGTACTCAGAGGATTTATAACAGAGTAGCAATCACACACTTACTACATCGAGTGTCTCAAAAGAGAACTTATTACAATAAGTATGGCTTAAGGCCATCTAATAACGATAACAGCGGAAGGCTTGGAAGATAAGTGAGTCCATCAACTCCAACGACATCACTGAGTATAGAACCATGACCTAAAAACTCCTTAATCGTCGTCTGAAAAGTCTACAATAGTAACGTTGCAGCCCGAAAATGGGTCAGCACATGGAATATGCTGGCAATGTAACACATAGAGAGTAATGGAATGAAACAACTATACTATATGCATATTTGGCTGGTGGAAAGCTCTATGGTTACAGTTTTGCGTAAAGCCGATTTTTCCCTACTTCAAAGGAATAAAATTTAATTACTATCATGGTAGTTGTTAAACATTGAGAATGGTTGATAGCATTCTCAATCCCAATTAAATATCATCATTAAACATAACCCAACAAAATTAATTTAGAGTAACATGTTGAGATTCACATGAAAATCCAAGAACTAGATACTCAAGATGTCCATAACCGGGGACACGGCTAACCATGATTAGTTTATTACACTTTGCAGAGGTTTGCGCACTTTTCCCCACAAGACTCGATCGCCTCCGTTTGGTTTCTCGCACTACATGGTGTTTGAGAAGACGGATGACCGAGACATAGTCTTTCAGAAGCGCTAGCACCTTATGATGGGTAGACCGTACCACCTACATCCCCTACATCTGCTAGTCTACCACTGTAAGAGTTCACACGACTTAGTCAACTATGCTAGAGCCCATAATAGCTTGTGGCTACACACAGAAGTTTCTAGTATGAATAGTCTCATGACCCCTTTGAGCCTGGGTGGCGGTCCAAAAGAAAACAGGCAAGTCCTGGAATACCCAGGTGCCTCAATCCACCCAGATGTGTGTTTAAGTTGCCACCTTAGATAAACCATTAATTAACAATCTCACATCTGTCATGGATTTCACTCACCCAATCCACGTACTAGCATAGCATGGCATAATAAGCAAACGTAGAAGTAACTCCCAAAGGTTTGATAATAAACAGGTAATAGGTACTACCTCATCTACTTCCCAACCCACAATTTAATTAGATCCTAATCATGCAATGTGTGAGGATTGATCTAATGCAATAAAACTGGGTAGTAGAAAAGGTATGATCAAAGTGTTACTTGCCTTGCTGATGATCCGCGAAACCTAACGATTCGAAGTAACAATCGGCGCACTCTGGATATTCTATCGCAGACAAACAAACAAGCATACAATAAGTACTCATCTAATGCACAGGTAAAACTCAAATAAGAGATCTAACCAGAAGGTTCAACTTAAGAACTCCGGTTGGCGAATCAAATCGAACGAAGCAACGAAAGACAAACGGCGAAAGAAAACAACTTCGTTCTAGTAATCTGGATCTAGGGCAAATTTTACAGTAACAAAAACTTGTTTAAGTTGGTTAAACGGATAGAGGGTTTCGAGACGAATCTCTAGGCGCTTAAATCGCCTGATTCCGATAAACGAGCGAAAAGTTATACTAAAACGAAAATCGGATCAGGAATCGCGATCAGAAAAATTGCGGATTTAATCCGAGAGAAAGAAAAACGACGAACACCGAACGCCGAATTTTTTTCTCTTTTTTTCGGCACGGAAATCGAGGCGCGACGAACCTCGGCGGCGGGATCATCGGCGGCGACGGCTCCGGCGGCGCGCGTGGATCGAGGCGGGGCTAATGGGCTGGGGCGGCGCTATTTAAAGGCTGCCCCCGGGCGGTGTCTCGCTCGGGTACGGCCCGAAGTCGGTTCGTTTTTTAATTATTACGCTCGGAAGAAAAATAGAAAGAAATACTAAACGGACTCCAAAATTCCGAAATAAATTTTCACGGGCTTCTAAAATCAAGCCGCACAAGGTGAACATTTATTTGGGCCCTAAATGCAATTTTGAAAAACGCACTTTTTTCCTAAATTCAAATAAAACATCGAAAAACTCCGAAATAAAAATCTTATTTGATTTTATTATTAAATCCTCAATATTTCTTTATTTTGGGAAAGTCATTTTATTCCCTCTCTCATATTTTTGTAATAGAAATAATTGATGATAAAATAAATAAAATCAAATGATCCTATTCTCAAAATTTGAGAGAGCTCAAATATGAAAATAACGAAATCCCCAACTCTCTCCGTGGGTCATTGAGTTGCGTAAAATTTCTAGGATCAACCAAAATGCAAAATAAAATATGATATGCATAATGATCTAATGTATAACATTCCAAATTCAAAATTTGGGATGTTACAAACCTACCCCCCTTAAGATGAATCTCGCCCTCGAGATCCGGGTTGGCTAGAAAATAGGTGAGGGTGGTCTTTGAGCAAATCTTCCTCTCGCTCCCAGGTGGCTTCATCCTCCGTGTGGTGGCTCCACTGAACTTTGCAAAACTTGATAACCTTGCTGCGGGTAACTCGGTTGGCAAACTCGAGAATCTTAACTGGTTTCTCCTCGTAGGTCAAATCGTTATCCAACTGAATAGTTTCCAAAGGCACTGTGTCTCTCAACGGTATGTCAGCCATCTCCGCGTGACATTTCTTTAACTAAGAAACGTGGAACACATCATGTACTCCTGACAATCCTTCAGGCAATTCCAACTTGTAGGCCACTTCTCCCATATGCTCCAAAACTCGATATGGTCCTACAAATCGTGGTGCTAACTTCCCTTTAACTCCAAAACGCTTTGTTCCCCGAAGTGGAGATACTTGAAGATAAGCTCTGTCTCCAACTTCGTAAACTGTCTCCTTGCGTTTAGAATCTGCATAACTTTTCTGTCTGGACTGGGCTACCTTGAGCCTATCGCGAATCAGCTTCACCTTCTGTTCAGACTCTTTAATCAAGTCAGGACCAAACAACTGGCGGTCTCCAACTTCGTCCCACGACAACGGTGTCCTGCACCTCCTTCCGTACAAAGCTTCGAAAGGGGCCATCTTCAAACTGGTTTGGTAACTATTGTTGTAAGAGAACTCTGCATATGGCAAATTATCGTCCCAACTAGATCCATAATCTAGCGCACAAGCTCTCAGCATATCCTCCAAAATCTGATTGACTCTCTCGGTCTGTCCATCTGTCTGTGGATGAAAAGCTGTACTGAATTCTAGCCTGGTTCCCGAAGTTTCGAGCAACTGCTTCCAGAACTTTGAAGTAAACTGGGTTCCTCTATCTGATACGATACTCCTTGGAACTCCATGCAGACATACGATCCTGGTCATGTATATCTTTGCCAACTTAGCACTGGTGTAAGTGGTCTTTACTGGGATGAAATGAGCTACCTTCGTCAATCGATCAACTACAACCCAAATCGAGTCATAGCCTGAACGAGTCCTGGGCAATCCCGTGATAAAATCCATGCCTAGCTTATCCCACTTCCATCCGGGTATCGGCAATGGTTGTAACAATCCTGCTGGCTTCTGATGCTCTGCCTTTACTCTCTGACATACATCACAAACTGCTACATACTCCGCTATACTCTTCTTCATTCCGGTCCACCAGAAAATATCCTTCAAATCCAGATACATCTTGGTATTTCCTGGGTGAATTGAATACGGTGAGTCGTGTGCCTCTTGCAAAATCAACTTCCTGATCTCCGGGTCATTGGGCACATAAACGCGGTCATCAAACCATAGGGTGTCGTGCTCATCCTCACGGAATCCTTTAGCTTTTCCTTTGCTCAGTTTCTCCTTTATAGCGGCAATCTCTTTGTCAGCTTTCTGAGCTTCCCTGATTTATCCATCAAAGTTGACTGAATCTCCATTGCTGCTACATAACCTCTCGGAACTATTTCCAAACATAGTTCATGAAGATTTTTGGCTAACTCCCTTGGTATTCCTCCCGTCATTAATGTATTGACATGGCTCTTGCGGCTTAATGCGTCAGCTACTACATTAGCCTTTCCGGGGTGATAATGCAATTTCATATCATAATCCTTGATAAGATCCAACCATCTCCTTTGTCTGAGGTTTAACTCCTTCTCTGTGAAAATGTACTTCAAACTCTTATGATCCGTGTACACCTCACAATGGTTTCCAATGAGGAAATGTCTCCATGTCTTCAATGCATGCACTACGGCTGCTAACTCCAAATCATGCATAGCATAATTCAACTCATGAGGCTTCAGTTGTCTTGAGGCATATGAAACAACTCTCCCTTCCTGCATAAGCACTGCTCCAAGTCCTCGACGTGAAGCGTCGCAATACACCTCATAATCTTTGGTCTGGTCTGGCAAAATCAACACTGGTGAGGTAACCAAATGTTTCTTCAACTCCTGGAAACTAGCCTCACATTCCTCTGTCCATATGAACTTGGTATCTTTCTTCAACAACTTAGTCATAGGCTTCGCAATCTTTGAGAAATTCTCAATAAATCTCCGGTAGTATCCTGCGAGTCCAAGAAAACTCCGGATCTCTCCAACTACTGTTGGGGCTTCCCACTTGGTCACGGTTTCAACTTTAGCAGGATCTACTGCTATACCTTCTCCTGATATAACGTGTCCGAGGAATCCTACTTCCTTCAACCAAAACTCACATTTGCTGAACTTGGCATATAATTGATGTTCTCTGAGCTTTCCAAGTACCAAACGCAAATGCTCCTTATGTTCCTCTTCATTCTTCGAATAAACCAGGATATCATCAATGAACACTACGACGAACTTATCCAAAAACTCCATAAACACTTTGTTCATCATGTTCATAAAATAGGCAGGTGTGTTAGTCAGACCAAATGACATAACGGTATACTCATACAGCCCATACCTGGTGGTAAAAGTTGTCTTCGGAATATCCTGTTCACGAATCTTCAACTGGTGGTATTCTGATCACAGATCGATCTTGGAAAATACCTTAGCTCCTTGCAATCGATCAAACAGATCGTTGATCATTGGTAGCGGGTACTTGTTCTTGATCGTTACTTCATTCAATCCTCGATAATCAACAACGATCCTTAACGATCCATCCTTCTTCTCCACTAGAAGTACTGGTGATCCCCAAAGCAAAGAACTTGGGCGAATATATCCCTTATCCAGTAACTCCTTAATCTGCTTCTTAATTTCCACCAAATCCTTTGCTGGCATCCTATATGGTCTCTTTGATATTGGCCCTGTGCTTGGCAATAGCTCAATCAAAAACTCAATATCTCTATCCGGTGTCATGCCTGGCAACTCCTTTGGAAATACTTCAGGGAAATCCCTTACCACTGGTACTTCCTCCTGCACAACTCCTGTTAGGCAATTTACTTGAGTCCTCTTTGGCTCATGCCGGGATACATACTTGATCCTTCTCCCTTCTGGGGTGGTAAGCAAAATTGACTTACTAGCACATTCAGTATTCCCTTCATACTTTGATAACCAATCCATGCCTAATATCACATCCAATCCATGGGATTCCAATACTATTAGGTCTGAGGGAAAAACATAGTTACCAATCCTTAATGGTAACCGATCACACCATAGACTAGCCACATACTCTGCTCCGGGCGAGGTTACTAACATGGGTGACCTAAGGGCTTGGGTTGGTAGGTTATATTTATCCACAAATCCGGGGTCACGTCTCGGAGGCATCTGAGGGTTTAGAAAAGATGAGATATAAGAATAGAGGGGGTCTAAAGAGAAAACACTACCCATATGCACATGAGGCAAAACAAACAATTCACTTCAATCAATCAAACAAAGGCATACAATCGATCTATCTATCGCAAAAGTGCTCGGACTACTATATTTACATGGTGGACTACTACTACTGATGAGGTGGTCTACTAGAAATATTCTTCGATTGCAGACTCCATGATATCTGCTCCAGCTTCATCAACATAGTCATCATCGCTACTATCTGCTTCCCAGTCGATGCCGTTGATGATGATGTAGTCTTCCGGGCTAATTTCCTGAGGTTCTTCGTCTTCATCTACTGGCGTAGGGCCTCCCATAAATATTCCAATATTCTTGATCAGGTCGTCATTCTTCTCCACCAGTACATCAATTTCCTCTTCATAATCTTCACGTGTAGCCTTGAGTTCTTCCTCCAATTCTTTGATTCTAGTCTTAGCCTTCTTCAGATCTATCATGTCGGCGCACATCTAGTTCTCCTGTCGTCGAATGTGCTGGTTTAGCTCCTGGATAAAAGCTGCGATTGATCTATCCTTCCTGGTGCTAATCATCTCCCAGTGTTCATCTCGGTGCCCACAAATCTGGTAGATAGTATCCTTGAGATCCTTGCGGTAGACTTCTCCAGTGCGTCCCATGGCGATGTGAGCTGCCATGCTCTTTCCTAGACTCCAAGTTGGTGCATCAAAAGAAAACTCTATGGGCTCAGTGACTGGCATGAACGTCCTTCCTGGAACTTGAACTTGAATCATCCAGCGCTCTTCTTCAGGTAAAGTGGCGTTGTAGGTTCCTGTGAAGCTTGGTACTCCTATGTTCAGGTATCTAGTGACTTCCTTCAAGTGTCGTCCAAAGGGTGTATCTTCATCCGGTTGCGTGCACTTATTCCTTGCATCCGCCATCCTAAAGAGTAGAAAAGATGAGAGGTCAGAAGAGAAGAGAGTGAATAGTGATCTAGGTCTTTAGCTTAGTGGTCGTGTCCTACAGTCAGCGTGTGCTCTGATACCATCTCTGTAGCGACCAGACCTCAAACAGTCTGATCTCTATGCTCCGGTGTCATCCCTGGATCAGTAATGCTGACACCACACAGTACTCGGAGGATTTATAACAGAGTAGCAATCACACACTTATTACATCAAGTGTCTCAAAAGAGAACTTATTACAATAAGTATGGCTTAAGGCCATCTAATAACGATAACAGCGGAAGGCTTGGAAGATAAGTGAGTCCATCAACTCCAACGGCATCACTGAGTATAGAACCACAACCTAAAAACTCCTTAATCGTCGTCTGAAAAGTCTGAAACAGTAACGTTGCAGCCCGAAAACGGGTCAGCACATGGAATATGCTGGCAATGTAACACATAGAGAGTAGTGGAATGAAACAGCTATACTATATGCATATTTGGCTGGTGGAAAGCTCTATGGTTACAGTTTTGCGTAAAGCCAATTTTTCCCTACTTCAAAATAAAATTTAATTACTATCATGGTAGTTGTTAAACATTGAGAATGGTTGACAGCATTCTCAATCCTAATTATATATCATCATTAAACATAACCCAACAAAATTAATTTAGAGTAACATGTTGAGATTCACATGAAAATCCAAGTACTAGATACTCAAGATGTCCATAACCGGGGACACGGCTAACCATGATTAGTTTATTACACTCTGCAGAAGTTTGCGCACTTTTCCCCACAAGACTCGATCGCCTCCGTTTGGTTTCTCGCACTACATGGTGTTTGAGAAGACGGATGACCGAGACATAGTCTTTCAGAAGCGCTAGCACCTTACGATGGGTAGACCGTACCACCTACATCCCCTACATCTGGTAATCTACCACTGTAAGAGTTCGCACGACTTAGTCAACTATGCTAGAGCCCATAATAGCTTGTGGCTGCACACGGAAGTTTCTAGTATGAATAGTCTCATGATCCCTTTTAGCCTGGGTGGCGGTCCAAAAGAAAACAGGAAAGTCTTGGAATACCCAGGTGCCTAAATCCACCCAGATGTGTGTTTAAGTTGCCACCTTAGATAAACCATTAATTAACAATCTCACATCTGTCATGGATTTCACTCACCCAATCCACGTCTACTAGCATAGCATGGCATAATAAGCAAACGTAGAAGTAACTCCCATAGGTTTGATAATAAACAGGTAATAGGTACTACCTCATCTACTTCCCATCCCACAATTTAATTAGATCTTAATCATGCAATGTGTGAGGATTGATCTAATGCAATAAAACTGGGTAGTAGAAAAGGTATGATCAAAGTGTTACTTGCCTTGCTGATGATCCGCGAAACCTAACGATTCGAGGTAACAAGCGGCACACTCCGGGTATTCTATTGCAGACAAACAAACAAGCATATAGTAAGTACTCATCTAATGCATAGGTAAAACTCAAATAAGAGATCTAACCAGAAGGTTCAACTTAAGAACTCCGGTTGGCAAAAAGAATCAAATCAAACGAAGCATGAAAGACAAACGGCGAAAGAAAACAACTTCGTTCTAGTAATCTGGATCTAGGGCAAATTTTACAGTAACAAAAACTTGTTTAAGTTGGTTAAACGGATAGAGGGTTTCGAGACGAATCTCTAGGCGCTTGAATCGCCTGATTCTGATAAATGAGCGAAAAGTTATACTAAAACGAAAACCGGATCAGGAATCGCGATCAGAAAAATCGCGGATTTAATCCGAGAAAAAGAAAAACGACGAACGCCGAATTTTTTTCTCTTTTTTTGGCATGGAAATTGAGGCGCAACGAACCTCGGCGGCGGGATCGTCGGTGGCGGCGGCGCCGGCGACGCGCGCGGATCGAGGCGGGGCTGATGGGCTGGGGCGGCTCGGGGCGGCGCTATTTAAAGGCCGCCCCCGGGCGGTGTCCCGCTCGGGTACGGCCCGAAGTCGGTTCGTTTTTTTTATTATTCCGCTCGGAAGAAGAATAAAAAGAAATACTAAACGGACTCCAAAAATTCCGAAATAAATTTTCACGGGCTTCTAAAATCAAGCCGCACAAGGTGAAGATTTATTTGGGCCCTGAATGCAATTTTGAAAAACGCACTTTTTTCCTAAATTCAAATAAAACACCGAAAAAACTCCGAAATAAAAATCTTATTTGATTTTATTATTAAATCCTCAATATTTCTTTATTTTGGGAAAGTCATTTTATTCCCTCTCTCATATTTTTGTAATAGAAATAATTGATGATAAAATAATTAAAATCAAATGATCCTATTCTCAAAATTTGAGAGAGCTCAAATATGAAAATAACGAAATCCCCAACTCTCTCCGTGGGTCATTGAGTTGCGTAGAATTTCTGGGATCAACCAAAATGCAAAATAAAATATGATATGCATGATGATCTAATGTATAACATCCCAAAATGAAAATTTGGGATGTTACACGCGCGGAGCACCTAGTCCGCCTCTTCCCGGGGGAAGCAGCGCATCGGTGTCTATCATAGGGGTGTGGGGCACAGGAGCTGCTTGCGCCCGATCTGGAGGTCGGCGGGGCTTGAAGGGATGGCCGGGGGCAATGCCAAGCATGGTGGTGCGGTGAGGTCGAGGGGAGGGCGGAGGCAGGGGACTGGGCCGGTGGTCGCTGACGTTTCAAGGAAGATCGCAACACTGACTCGCTAGAGGTAGATGAAGGCGATATGCCCGTTCTTTGTACATCAAACGGTGCAGAAAAAATGGACTGGCCTATTTGTTTTCAGTCGACTGTTATTTTCATAGGACCACACCTTGTGGTGTGCTGGAGGAGCATCTGCATTTCCCAGCCATCCCTGTGCTCATATTTCAAAATCCTAGAACCTAGTAATTTCGTGTATGCATGTTGTATTGTTATCATATGTCTCCTGTCATTTATTTCTCACCGACCTGCTATCTGCTACCTTTACACTGTACTACTTGTGCACACACTTCACCCATACTCACACTATTGTTTTTTTATGCATGGGTATTTCAGACTCTAACGCAGTGTTGATGAATACAAAAAAGAAAAGACAGAAGTCGCTCCGGTGTATTTCGAAGATAAGCACTAAGCGTTGCTACCTCTTGAGCTTAGTGTTAGTTTTCCCTTGAAGAGGAAAGGGTGATGCAGCAAAGCAACATAAGTATTTCCCTCAGTTTTTGAGAACAAAGGTATCAATCCAGTAGGAGGCCACGCACGAGGCCCTCGCACCTACACAAACAAATAAAATCCTCTCAACCAACACAATAAAGGGGTTGTCAATTCTAAAATAAATTGTTGGATGTGAGGAATTTATCTATTAATCATCTGCAAAAAATTAACTAAATAGCACTTTCCAAATAAAAATGGCAGCAATTCTTGTGAGCGCTAAAGTTTCTGTTTTTTACAGCAAGATCAAAAGGACTTTCCCCAAGCCTTCCCAACGGTTCTACTTGGCACAAACACTAATTAAACACAAAAACACAACCAAAACAGAGGCTAGATAAATTATTTATTGAATAACAGCAAGGATAAATATTGGGTTATCTCCCAACAAGCGCTTTTCTTTAAAACTTTTTAGCTAGACATTGATAATTTTAATGATGCTCACATAAAAGACAAGAATTGAAGCACAAAGAGAGCATCATAAAACATGTGATAAACACGTCTAAGTCTAACATACTTCCTATTCATAGGCATCTTATAGGCAAACAAATTATCAAGGCAATCAAAAACTAGCATATGCAAGGAAGCGGAAAGAAACAATAGCAATCTCAACATAACAAGAGGTAATTTAGTAACATGGAAGTTCCTACAACCACATTTTCCTCTCTCATAATAATTACATGTAGGATCATAAGAAAACTCAACAATATAGCTATCACATAAAATATTCTCAACATGATACACATGTATGCAAAGTTGACACTCTTCCGAAATAGTGGGATTAACATTAACTAAAGTCATGACCTTTCCAAACCCACTTTTATCAAAAACTTCATAAGATTGAACATTCTCCAAATATGTGGGATCTAAAGTTGACACTCTTCCAAACCCACTTTCAATATTATTGCAAACATTACTATCAATCTCATATTCATCATGGGGCTTAAATAAATTTTCAAGATCAGAAGAAGAATCACCCCAATCATGATCATTGCAACAAATAGTAGTCATAGCAAAACTATCATCTCCAAGCTTAGGGTTTTGCATATTATAAGAACAATTGACATTAATAGAATTTACATCATTGCAATCATGCTTTCTATTTAAAGGTCCATCGTGAATCACTCCATAAAGTACTTCATCACAATTTTCAGATTCACGAATTTCAAGTAAAACTTCATAAAGATAATCTAGTGCACAAAACTCACTAGCAATTGGTTCATCATAATTGGATCTCTTAAAAAGATTAGCAAGCGGATGAGGATCCATAGATCTTTGGCTCTCTATTTAGCAATAAATAAACAACTATTCCAGCCAAATGAGCAAACGAGGAAACGGTGCTACCTCTTGAGCTTTGCGTTAGTTTTCCCTTGAAGAGGAAACGGTGATGCAGCGAAGTAGCGTAAGTATTTCCCTAAGTTTTTGAGAAGCAAGGTATCAATCCAGTAGGAGGCCACGCACGAGTCCCTCGCACCTACACAAACAAATAAAATCCTTGCAACCAACGCAATAAAGGGGTTGTCAATCCCTTCACGGTCACTTACGAAAGTGAGATCTGATAGATATGATAAGATAATATTTTTGGTATTTTTATGATAAAGATGCAAAGTAAATAAAGCGAAATAAAAACGGCACCAGAAATAGCTTGTTAATGGGAGATTAATATGATGGAAAATAGACCCGGGGGCCATAGGTTTCACTAGTGGCTTCTCTCGAGAGCATAAGTATTACGGTGGGTAAACAAATTATTGTTGAGCAATTGACAGAATTGAGCATAGTTATGAGAATATCTAGGTATGATCATGTATATAGGAAACACGTCTGCGACAAATAGACTGACTCCTGCCTGCATCTACTACTATTACTCCACACATCGACTGCTATCCAGCATGCATCTAGAGTATTAAGTTCAAAAGAACAGAGTGATGCTTTAAGTAAGATGACATGATGTAGAGGGATAAACTCATGCAATATGATATAAACCCCATCTTGTTATCCTCGATGGCGACAATACAATATGTGCCTTGCTGCCCCTACTGTCACTGGGAAAGGACACCGCAAGATTGAACCCAAAGCTAAGCACTTCTCCCATTGCAAGAAAGATCAATCTAGTAGGCCAAACCAAACTGATAATTCGAAGAGACTTGCAAAGATAACCAATCATACATAAAAGAATTCTGAGAAGATTCAAATATTGCTCATAGATAAACTTGATCATAAACCCACAATTCATCGATCTCAAAAAACACACCGCAAAAGAAGATTACATCAAATAGATCTCCACGAGAATCATGGAGAACTTTGTATTGAGATCCAAAGAGAGAGAAGAAGCCATCTAGCTAATAACTATGGACCCGAAGTTCTGAAGTAAACTACTCACACATCATCGGAGAGGCTATGGTGTTGATGTAGAAGCCTTCCGTGATCGATGCCCCCTTCGGCGGAGCTCCGGAAAAGGCCCCGAGATGGGATCTCACGGGTACAGAAGGGTGCGGTGGTGGAATTAGGTTTTTGGCTCCGTATTTGGTAGTTTGGGGGTATGTAGCTATATATAGGAGGAAGAAGTACGTCGGTGGAGCAATGTGGGCCCCACGAGGGTGGAGGGCGCGCATGGGGGGTAGGCGTGCCCCCCTACCTCGTGCCTTCCTGGTTGCTTTCTTGACATAGGGTCCAAGTCCTCTGGATCACGTTCATTCCAAAAATCACATTCCCGAAGGTTTCATTCCGTTTGGACTCCGTTTGATATTCTTTTTCTGCGAAACTCTGAAATAGGCAAAAAAACAGCAATTCTGGGCTGGGCCTCCGGTTAATAGGTTACTCCCAAAAATAATATAAAAGTGTATAATAAAGCCCAATAATGTCCAAAACAGAATATAAATATAGCATAGAACAATCAAAAAATATAGATACGTTGGAGACGTATCAAGCGTCTCAGGCTCTAAAGGGTGCAGTGCCAGCAGATGGAGACATTAAACATAGCTCTGCAGTTGATGGTCTCAATTGCCACACACAACCATACTAGGTGCTTGCTTTAACTTCGCGCTGTCAAATGTGGTTACATGTTGCATATCGTGTCTAGCTTGTATTGCTTCCAATTTGGTTAAATTGCATCAGCTTACTTTACACATTATACCTTTGATAATGACATGCCTTCCTGTTTTTGATACATACTACATATGTCTATTAACTATGTTCGTACATCAAGCTAATGCTATTTTGTATCCCTCATCAATCACTTAGGATGAGACAGTCACCCCAGTGGGTTACTGTGACACGCAATACTCGTTTAAAGAGTGCAGTGTCATCTTTCCCCGCATGATTCTCAAGAAATAGCAAGGCTACATGAAGATAGTCAACGTAGCTCTCTAGTTGATGACCGCAATTCCCCCACACCACCATCGCAGGTGCTTGCTCTTACTTGGCAGTGTGATATGTGGTTGCATGTTGCATACGGTGTCTACCTTGTAATGCTTCTAATTATGGTAAATAGCATCTGCTTAGTTAACACATTATACCTGTGAATATGACATGTGTTCCTGTTTTTGGTACATATTACATCTTTCTATTAACCATGTTCTTAATCAAACTACTTTTCTTGTGTATCTCTCATCAATCACTTTTGATGAGACACCTTCAAGTTGACAGTGTAATATTGGTTGCATCTTGCATATCATTTCAAACATGTATTGCCTCTAATTTGTTGAAGTGCCACTTATAATGAGATGCATCTAACTTGGTAAAGTGATTTTGGTTGGATCTTTCATATGGTGTCTAGATTGCATTGCTTCCAATTTGTTGAAATGCCTTCTGCTTAGCGTTTTTCGTACATATTCCATCCTCCTACAATGTGGTTGCCATACATAAAAGGTGTGTTCGTCAGTATCATGCATCAACAAATTTGGAAGTGTGAATTTCATTCCTTTTTCTTGTGTGTTTACTTGACAAGGCAAAATATAAAAGGGTGAAGGCACGGAATGATGGTGGTCCTCTGGAGCAACCGAAACAGATGATCTCTGCAGATTCTCCTACTACTCCTACTGCAGTGCAAGTTCCAAATCCCATCTCCCCTACTCCACAACCCGAGGTGCTTGCTCTAACATGGCAGTGTGATATCTGGTTGCATGTTGCATATGGTGCCTAGCTTGTATTGCTCCTAATTTTTTAAATTGCATCTCCTTAACTTACACATTATACATGCGAATATGACACGCCTTCCGGTTTTTGGTACATACTACATCTGCCTATCACACCATGTTCTTACATCAAACTACTGTTCTTGTGTATCCTGCATCTATCGCTTATGATGAGACAGTCACGCCCATGGGTTAGTATGAGACCCTCTACTCTTATAAAGAGTGCAGTTTCATCCTCTCCACATGATTCTCAAGAAACAACAAGCCTAAATGAAGATATTGAACGTAGCTCTGTACTTGAAGACCGCACTTCCCCTACACCACCATCATAGGTGCTTGCTCTAACCTCGCAGTGTGATATGTGGTTGCATGTTGCATATGGTGTCCAGCTTGTAATGCTTCTAATTAGGGTAAATTGCATCTGCTTAGTTTACACATTATACCTGTGAATATGACATGCCTTCCTATTTTTGGTACACACTACATCTATGTGTTAACCATGTTCTTACATGAAACTACCTCTCTTCTGTATCCTACATCAATCACTTACGATGAGACACCTTTATTCATTGCATATTGCATATTATTTCTAGCCTGTTGCGATGTATTGCTTCTAATTTGGTCAAATACATTTGTTAGGCCACCCTTTTAATTTGGCAGAGTGATATTGGTTTCATCTTTCATATGGTTTCTAGCTTGCATTGCTTCTAACTAGTTCAAACACCTTGAGCTTAGTTTACACTTTACACATCATACATGTCAATATGTCATGCCGTCCTGTTTTTCATACATATTCCATCCTCCTATCATGCGGCTGTCTTACATGAAAGTAGTGTTTGTCAGTATCATGCATCAATGAGTTCTGAAGAGCAAATTTTATTCCTTTTTCTTCTTGGTTTGACTTGACAAGGCAAAATCAAAAAAGAGGAAGCAAAATAGTAAGGAAGGCGATGATGGTAGTCCTCTGCAGCAACGTAAACGGAGCATCTGTACAGATTCTCCTTGTACTGCTGGTGCATTATGAAGGAAATATGCCCTAGAGGCAATAATAAAGTTATTATTTATTTCCTAATATCATGATAAATGTTTATTATTCATGCTATAATTGTATTAACCGGAAACTTAGTACATGTGTGAATACATAGACAAACAGAGTGTCACTAGTTTGCCTCTACTTGACTAGCTCATTGAATCAATGATTGTTATGTTTCCTAACCATAGACATGAGTTGTCATTTGATTAACGGGATCACATCATTAGAGAATGATGTGATTGACTTGACCCATCCGTTAGCTTAGCACGACGATCATTCAGTTTGTTGCTATTCCTTTCTCCATAACTATACATGTTCCTGTGACTATGAGATTATGCAACTCCCGAATACCGGAGGAACACTTTGTGTGCTACCAAACGTCACAATGTAACTGGGTGATTATAAAGGTGCTCTACAAGTGTCTCCGATGGTATTTTTTGAGTTGGCATGGATCAAGATTAGGATTTGTCACTCCGATTGTCAGAGAGGTATCTCTGGGCCCTCTTGGTAATGCACATCACTATAAGCCTTGCAAGCAATGTGACTAATGAGTTAGTTGCGGGATGATGCATTACGGAACGAGTAAAGAGACTTGTGGGTAACGAGATTGAACTAGGTATTGAGATACCGACGATCGAATCTCGGGAAATGATGACCCACAAGTATAGGGGATCTATCATAGTCCTTTCGATAAGTAAGAGTGTCGAACCCAACTAGGAGCAGAAGGAAATGATAAGCAGTTTTCAGCAAGGTATTCTCTGCAAGCACTGAAATTATAGGTAATAGATAGCTTTGTGATAAGATAATTTGTAACGAGCAACAAGTAAAAAAAGTAAACAAAGTGCAGCAAGGTGGCCCAATCCTTTTTTGTAGAAAAGGACAAGCCTGGACGAACTCTTATATAGAGAAAAGCGCTCCCGAGGACACATGGGAATTATCGTCAAGCTAGTTTTCATCACGTTCATATGATTCGCGTTCGATACTTTGATAATTTGGTATGTGGGTGGACCGGTGCTTGGGTACTATACTTACTTGGACAAGCATCCCACTTATGATTAACCTCTATTGCAAGCATCCGCAACTACACCAAAAGTATTAAGGTAAATCTAACCATAGCATGAAACATATGGATCCAAATCAGCCCCTTACGAAGCAATGCATAAACTAGGGTTTAAGCTTCTGTCACTCTAGCAACCCATCATCTACTTATTACTTCCCAATGCCTTCCTCTAGGCCCAAATAATGGTGAAGTGTCATGTAGTCGACGTTCACATAACACCACTAGAGGAGAGACAACATACATCTCATCAAAATATCGAACGAATACCAAATTCACATGACTACTAATAGCAAGACTTCTCCCATGTCCTCAAGAACAAACATAACTACTCACAAAGCATATTCATGTTCATAATCAGAGGGGTATTAATGTGCATATAGGATCTGAACATATGATCTTCCACCAAGTAAGCCAACTAGCATCAACTACAAGGAGTAATCAACACTACTAGCAACCTACAGGTACCAATCCCAGACTTAGAGACAAGAATTGGATACAAGAGATGAACTAGGGTTTGAGAGGAGATTGTGCTGGTGAAGATGTTGATGGAGATTGGCCCCCTCTCGATGAGAGGAGCGTTGGTGATGACGATGGCGATGATTTCCCCCTCCCGGAGGGAAGTGCCCCCGGCAGAACAGCTCCGCCGGAGCCCTAGATTGGTTCCGCCAAGGTTCCGCCTCATGGCGGCGGAGTCTCGTCCTGAAAGCTTGCTTATGATTTTTTTCTCCACAAAAGACTCCATATAGCAGAAGATGGGCACCAGAAAGCCACCAGGGGGCCCACGAGGTAGGGGGCGCGCCCAGGGGGTAGGGCGCGCCCCCCACCCTCGTGGCTGGTGAGTGGCCCCCCTCTGGTACTTCTTGCGCTCAGTATTTTTTATATATTCTGAAAATGACTTCCGTGAAGTTTAGGAATTTTGAAGCTATGCAGAATAGGTCTCTAATATTTCCTCCTTTTCCAGCCCAGAATCCCAATTGTCGGCATTCTCCCTCTTTATGTAAACCTTGTAAAATAAGAGAGAATAGGCATAAGTATTGTGGTATAATGTGTAATAACAGCCCATAATTCAATAAATATCGATATAAAAGCATGATGCAAAATGGACGTTTCAGGCAAGTAAAATACCGATGACAAAGGGAACAACGTATACTGTTATGCGGTATGACCGATAAAGATCTTCATAGAATATGTAGGAGCCAATATGAGCATCTAGGTTCCGCTATTGGTTATTGACCGGAGATGAGTCTCGGTCATGTCTACATAGTTCTGGAACCCGTAGTGTCCGCACGCTTAACGTTCGGTGACGATCGGTATTATGAGTTTATGTGTTTTGATGTGCCGAAGGTTGTTCGGAGTCCCAGATGAGATCAGGGACATGACGAGGAGTCTCGAAATGTTCGAGACGTAAATATCGATATATTGGAAGGCTATATTCGGATATCGGAATGGTTCTGGGTGGTTCGGGTATTCATCGGAGTACCGGAGAGTTATGGGAATTCGCCGGGGAGTATATGGGCCTTATTGGGCTTTAGGGGAAAGAGAGAGGGGAGGCTGCGCCCCCCCCCCAAGGCCTAGTCTGAATTGGACTAGGGGGAGGGGCGGCGCCCCCTCCTTCCTTCTCTTCTCTTTTCCCTTTCCTTCTCTCCTACTCCTACTACATGGAAGGGGGGAATCCTACTCCCGGTGGGAGTAGGACTCCCCAGGGCACGCCATAGTAGAGGGCCGGCCCTCCCCCTCCTCCACTCCTTTATATACAGGGGAGGGGGCACCCCATGAACACACAAGTTGATAATTGATCTTTTAGCCGTGTGCGGTGCCCCCCTCCACCATAATCCACCTCGGTTATATCATAGCGGTGCTTAGGCGAAGCCCTGTTCCGGTAGCATCATCATCACCGTCATCACGTTGTCGTGCTGACGAAACTCTCACTCGAAGCTCTACTGGATCGTGAGTTCGCGGGACGTCACCGAGCTGAACGTGTGCAGATTGCGGAGGTGCCGTACGTTCGGTACTAGGATCGGTTGATCATGAAGACGTACGACTACATCAATCACATTGTCATAACGCTTCCGCTTACGGTCTACGAGGGTATGTGGACGACACTATTCCCTCTCGTTCCTATGCATCACCATGATCTTGGGTGTGCGTAGGAAATTTTTTAGAATTACTACGTCCCCAATAGTGGCATCCGAGCCAGGTTTATGCGTAGATGTTATATGCACGAGTAGAACACAAAGGAGTTGTGGGCATGGGTATATACATATTGCTTGCCGTCACTAGTTGACTCTTGATTCAGTGGTATTGTTGGATGAAGCGGCTCAGACCGATATTACGCGTACACTTACGCGAGAATGGTTCTACCGACGTGCTTCGCACACGCATGGCTAGTGGGTGTCTGTTTCTCTAACTTTAGTTGAATCGGATTCAATGAACAGGGTTCTTTCTGAAGATCAAAAAGCAATCACTATACCGCGTTGTGGTTTTTGATGCGTAGGTAAGAACGGTTCTTGCTCAGCCCGTAGCATCCACATAAAACTTGCAACAACAAAGTGGAGGACATCTAACTTGTTTTTGCAGGGCTTGTTGTGATGTGATATGGTCAAGACATGATGAGATATAAGTTGTTGTATGTGATGATCATGTTTTGTTGAAATTATCGGCAACTGGCAGAAGCCTATGGTTGTCTCTTTATTGCATAAGATGCAAGTGCCAAATAATTGCTATACTTTATCGCTATGCGATAGCAATAGTTGCAAGAGCAATAGTTGGTGAGATGACCATGTGATGACACATTTATAAAGATCAAGATGATGGAGATCATGGTGTCATGCCGGTGACGATAGAGATCATGACGGTACTTTGGAGATGGAGATCAAAGGCGCAAGATGATCATGGCCATATCATGTCACGTATTTTGATTGCATGTGCTGTTTATCCATTATGCATCTTATTTTGCTTAGTTCGGTGGTAGCATTATAAGATGATCTCTCACTAAATTTCAAGGTATAAGTGTTCTCCCTGAGTATGCACCGTGGCGACAGTTCGTCGTGCTGAGACACCACGTGATGATCGGCTGTGATAAACTCTACGTTCACATACAACGGGTGCAAGCCAATTTTGCACACGCGGAATACTCGGGTTAAACTTGACGAGCCTAGCATATGCAGATATGGCTTCAAAACACTGGAGACCGAAAGGTCGAGGGTGAATCATATAGTAGATATGATCAACATATTGATGTTCACCATTGAAACTACTCCATCTCATGTGATGATCGGACATGGTTTAGTTGATTTGGATCGTGTGATCATTTAGATGACTAGAGGGATGTCTATCGAAGTGGGAGTTCTTAAGTAATATGATTAATTGAACTATAATTTATCATGAACTTAGTCCTGATAGTATTTCCATAACTATGTTGTAGATCAATAGCTCGCGATGTAGCTCCTCGTTTATTTTGATATGTTCCTAGAGAAAAACTAAGTTGAAATATGTTAGTAGCAATGATGCGGATTGGAACCGTGATCTGAGGATTATCCTCATTGCTGCACAGAAGAATTATGTCCTTGATGCACCGCTAGCTGACAGACCTATTGCAAGAGCAGATGCACATGTTATGAACGTTTGACAAAGCTGGGTATGATGACTACTTAATAGTTTAGTGCACCATGATTTACGGCTTAGAACCGGGACTTCAAAAACGTTTTGAACGCCACGGAACATATAAGATGTTATAAGAGTTGAAATTTGCATTTCATACTCATGTCCGCGTCCAGAGGTATGAGACCTCTGACAGTACTTTGCCCACAAGGTGGAGGAGAATAGCTCAACCAGTGAGCATGTGCTCAGATTGTCTGGGTACTATAATTGCTTGAATCAAGTGGGAGTTAATCTTCTAGATAAGATAGTAATTGATAAAGTTCTCTAGTCACTATCACCAAGTTACTAGAACTTAGTGATGAACTATAATATGCAAGGTATGACGAAAGTAATTCCCAAGCTCTTCTCGATGCTGAAATCGGTGAAGGTAGAAATCAAGAAATAGCATCAAGTGTTGATGGTTAACAAGACTACTAGTTTCAAGAAAAGGGGAAAGGGAAAGAAAGAGGAACTTTAAAGAAGAAAGGCAAGCAAGTTGCCACTCCCATGAAGAAGCTCAAAGCTAGACCCAAGCCTGGAACTGAGTGCTTCTACTGCAATGGAAATGGTCACTGGAAGTGGAACTACCCTAGATACTTGGCGGATAAGAAGGGTGGCAAAGTGAACAAAAGTATATATTTGATATACATGTTATTGATGTGTACTTTACTAAGTGTTTATAATAACACCTCAGTATTTGATACTGGTTCACTTAATAAGAGTAGTAACTCGAAACGGGAGTTGCAAAATAAACAGAGACTAGTTAAGGGCGAGGTGATGATGTGAGTTGGAAGTGATTCCAAGGTTGATAAGATCACCATCACACACTCCCTTTACCTTCAGGATTAGTGTTGAACCTAAAAAAATGTTATTTGGTGTTTGTGTAAAGCATAATATGATTGGATCATGTTTATTGCAAAACGGTTATTCATTTAAGTCCAAGATAATTGTTATTCTGTTTACATGAACAAAACCTACTGAGGTCATACACCCAAGGTGAATGGTTTATTGAATCTCGATTGTAGTGATACACATATTCATAATATTGAAACCAAAAGATGCAAAGTTAATAATGATAGTGCAACTTATTTGTGGCATTGCCGTTTAGGTCATATTGGTGTAAAGCGCATGAAGAAAATCCATGTTGATGGGCTTTCGGAATCACTTGATTATGAATTAGTTGATGCTTGTGAACCATGCCTCATGGGCAAGATGACTAAGACTCCGTTCTCTGGAACAATGGAGCAAGCAACAGATTTGTTGGAAATAATACATACTGATGTATGCAGTCCGATGAGTGTTGAGGCTCGCGGTGGGTATCATTATTTTCTGACCTTCACAGACGATTTGAGCAGATATGGGTATATCTACTTGATGAAACATAAGTCTGAAACATTTGAAAAGTTCAAAGAATTTCAGAGTGAAGTGGAAAATCATCATAACAAGAAAATAAAGTTTCTACGATCTGATCGTGGAGGAGAATATTTGAGTTACGAGTTTGGTCTTCATTTGGAACAATGCGGAATAGTTTCGCAACTCATGCCACCGGGAACACCACAACGTAATGGTGTGTCCGAACGTCATAACCGTACTTTATTGGATATAGTGCAATCTATGATGTCTCTTACCGATTTACCACTATCGTTTTTAGGGTTATGCATTAGAGACAACTACATTCACGTTAAATAAAGCACCATCTAAATCCATTGAGATGACACCGTATGAACTATGGTTCGGCAAGAAACCAAAGTTGTCATTTCTTAAAGTTTGGGGTTGCGATGCTTATGTGAGAAAGTTTCAAAGTGATAAGCTTGAACCCAAATCGGAGAAGTGTGTCTTCATAGGATACCCAAAAGAAAATGTTGGGTACACCTTCTATCACAGATCCGAAGGCAAGATCTTTGTTGCTAAGAATGGATCCTTTCTAGGGAAGGAGTTTCTCTCGAAAGAAGTGACTGGGAGGAAAGTAGAACTTGATGAGGTAATTGTACCTTCTCCCGAATTGGAAAGTAGTTAATCACAGAAATCAATTCCAGTGATTACTACACCAATTAGTGAGGAAGCTAATGATGATGATCATGAAACTTCTAATCAAGTTACTACCGAACCTCGTAGGTCAACCAGAGTAAGATCCGCACCAGAGTAGTACGGTAATCCTATTCTGGAGGACATGTTACTTGACCATGACGAACCTACGAACTATGAGGAAGCGATGATGAGCCCAGATTCCACAAAATGGCTTAAGGCCATGAAATCTGAGATGGGATCCATGTATGAGAACAAAGTATGGACTTTGATTGACTTGCCCAATGATCGGCAAGCCATTGAGAATAAATGGATTTTCAAGAGGAAGATGGACACTGATAGTAGTGTTACTATCTACAAAGCTCGAATTGTCGCAAAAGGTTTTCGACAAGTTCAAGATGTTGACTACGATGAGATTTTCTCACTCGTAGTGATTCTTAAGTCTATCCAAATCATGTTAGCAATTGCCAAATTTTATGAAATCTGGCAAATAGATGTCAAAAATGCATTCCTTAATGGATTTCTTAAAGAAGAATTGTATATGATGCAACAAGAAGGTTTTGTCAATCCTAAAGGTGCTAACCAAGTGTGCAAGCTCGAGCGATCCATCTATGGACTGGTGCAAGCATCTCAGAGTTGGAATATATACTTTGATAAAGTGATCAAAGCATTCGGTTTTATACAGACTTGTGGTGAAGCCTGTATTTACAAGAAAGTGAGTGGGAGCACTACAGCATTGCTGATAAGTATATGTGAATGACATATTCTTGATCAGAAATAATGTAGAATTTTCTGGAAAGCATAAAGGAGAGTTTGAAAAGATTTTTTCAAAGAAATACCTCGATGAAGCTACTTACATATTGAGCATCAAGGTCTATAGAGATAGATCAAGACGCTTGATATATTTTCAATGAGTCAAATAAGGAGTTCTTGCCTGTGTTGCAAGGTGTGAAGTTGAGTAAAGACTCAAAACCCGGCCACGACAGAAGGAAATATGCCCTTAGGGTATTAGTCACATGGAGATGTGAACTAATCACATAAATATGTGAACTATATTATTAACTCTAGTGCAAGTGGGAGACTGAAGGAAATATGCCCTAGAGGCAATAATAAAGTTATTATTTATTTCCTTATATCATGATAAATGTTTATTATTCATGCTAGAATTGTATTAACCGGAAACTTAGTACATGTGTGAATACATAGACAAACAGAGTGTCACTAGTTTGCCTCTACTTGACTAGCTCGTTGAATCAATGATGGTTATGTTTCCTAACCATAGACATGAGTTGTCATTTGATTAACGGGATCACATCCTTAGAGAATGATGTGATTGACTTGACTCATCCGTTAGCTTAGCACGATGATCATTTAGTTTGTTGCTATTGCTTTCTCCATAACTATACATGTTCCTATGACTATGAGATCATGCAACTCCCGAATACCGGAGGAACACTTTGTGTGCTACCAAATGTCACAACATAAGTAGGTGATTATAAAGGTGCTCTACAGGTGTCTCCGATGGTATTTCTTGAGTTGGCATGGATCAAGATTAGGATTTGTCACTCTGATTGTCGGAGAGGTATCTCTGGGCCCTCTCGCTAATGCACATCACTATAAGCCTTGCAAGCAATGTGACTAATGAGTTAGTTGCAGGATGATGCATTATGGAACAAGTAAAGAGACTTGATGATAACGAGATTGAAGTAGTTATTGAGATACCGATGATCGAATCTTGGGAAAGTAACATACCGATGACAAAGGGAACAACATATACTGTTATGTGGTTTGACCGATAAAGATCTTCGTAGAATATGTAGGAGCCAATATGAGCATCCAGGTTCCGCTATTGGTTATTGATCGGAGATGAGTCTCGGTCATGTCTACATAGTTCTCGAACCCGTAGGGTCCGCACGCTTAACATTCGGTGACGATCAGTATTATGAGTTTATGTGTTTTGATGTACCGAAGGTTGTTCGGAGTCCCGGATTAGATCAAAGACATGACAAGGAGTCTCGAAATGTTCAAGACATAAATATCGATATATTGTAGGCTATATTCGGACATCGGAAAGGTTCTGAGTGGTTCGGGTATTTATCGGGGTACCGAAGAGTTACGGGAATTCGCCGGGGAGTATATGGGCCATATTGGGCTTTAGGGGAAAGACAGAGGGGAGGCTGCGCGCCCCCAAGGCCTAGTCCGAATTGGACTAGGGGAGGGGTGGTGCCCCCTCCTTCCTTCTCTTCTCTTTTCCCTTTCCTTCTCTCCTACTCCTACTACATGGAAGGGGGGAATCCTACTCCCGGTGGGAGTAGGACTCCCCAGGGCGCCCATAGTAGAGGGCCGGCCCTTCCCTCCTCCACCCATTTATATACGGGGGAGGGGTGTTGGGGAACGTAGTAGAATTTTAAAATTTTCTACGCACCACCAAGATCAATCTATGGAGTCATCTAGCAACGAGGGAGAGGGGAGTGCATATACATACCCTTGTAGATCGCGAGCGGAAGCGTTCAAGAGAACGGGGTTGATGGAGTCGTACTCGTCGTGATCCAAATCACCGATGACCGAGCGCCAAACAGACGGAACCTCCGCGTTCAACACACGTACAGTTGGGAAGACGTCTCCTCCTTCTTGATCCAGCAAGGGGAAGGAGAGGTTGATGGAGATCCAGCAGCACGACGGTGTGGTGGTGGAAGCAGCGGTGATCTCGGCAGGGCTTCGCCAAGCTCCAACGAGAGAGAGAGAGGTGTTACGAGGGAGAGCGAGGCGCCAAGGCTTGGGTGTGGATGCCCTCCCTCCCCCCACTATATATAGGGCCCCTAAGGGGGGCGCCATCCCTAGGAGATGGGAACTCCAAGGGGGGCGGCGGCCAAGGGGGACTTGCCCCCCAAGCCAAGTGGGGCGCCCCCACCCCTAGGGTTTCCAACCCTAGGCGCAGGGGAGGCCCATGGGGGGCGCACGATCCCACCAGGGGCTGGTTCCCCTCCCACTTCAGCCCATGGGGCCCTCCGGGATAGGTAGCCCCACCCGGTGGACCCCCTGGACCCTTCCGGTGGTCCCGGTACAATACCGATTACCCCCGAAACTTTCCCGATGGCCGAAACTGGACTTCCTATATATAAATCTTCACCTCCGGACCATTCCGAAACTCCTCGTGACGTCCGGGATCTCATCTGGGACTCCGAACAACTTTCAGGTTACCGCATACTAATATCTCTACAACCCTAGCGTCACCGAACATTAAGTGTGTAGACCCTACGAATTCGGGAGACACGCAGACATGACCGAGACGACTCTCCGGTCAATAACCAACAGCGGGATCTGGATACCCATGTTGGCTCCCACATGTTCCACGATGATCTCATCGGATGAACCACGATGTCGAGGATTCAATCAATCCCGTATTCAATTCCCTCTGTCAATCGGTACGTTACTTGCCCGAGATTCGATCGTCGGTATCCCAATACCTCATTCAATCTCGTTACCGGCAAGTCACTTTACTCATACCGTAATGCATGATCCCATGACCAAACACTTGGTCACATTGAGCTCATTATGATGATGCATTACCGAGTGGGCCCAGAGATACCTCTTCGTCATACGGAGTGACAAATCCCAGTCTCGATCCGTGTCAACCCAACGGATACTTTCGGGGATACCTGTAGTGTACCTTTATAGTCACCCAGTTATGTTGTGACGTTTGGTACACCCAAAGCACTCCTACGACATCCGGGAGTTACGCGATCTCATGGTCTAAGGAAATGATACTTGACATTGGAAAAGCTCTAGCAAATGAACTACACGATCTTGTGCTATGCTTAGGATTGGGTCTTGTCCATCACATCATTCTCCTAATGATGTGATCCCGTTATCAATGACATCCAATGTCCATAGTCAGGAAACCATGAATATCTATTGATCAACGAGCTAGTTAACTAGAGGCTCACTAGGGACATGTTGTGGTCTATGTATTCACACATGTATTACGATTTCCGGATAACACAATTATAGCATGAACAATAGACAATTACCATGAACAAGGAAATATAATAATAACCATTTTATTATTGCCTCTAGGGCATACTTCCAACAGTCTCCCACTTGCACTAGCGTCAATAATCTAGTTACATTGTGATGAATCGAACACCCATAGAGTTCTGGTGTTGATCATGTTTTGCTCGCGGAAGAGGTTTAGTCAACGGATCTGCGACATTCAGATCCGTATGTACTTTGCAAATATCTATGTCTCCATCTTGAACATTTTCACGAATGGAGTTGAAGCGACGCTTGATGTGCCTGGTTTTCTTGTGAAACCTGGGCTCCTTGGCAAGGGCAATAGCTCCAGTGTTGTCACAGAAGAGAGTGATCGGCCCCGGCGCATTGGGTATGACTCCTAGGTCGGTGATGAACTCCTTCATCCATATTGCTTCATGCGCTACCTCCGAGGCTGCCATGTACTCCGCTTCACATGTAGATCCCGCCACGATGCTTTGCTTGCAACTGCACCAGCTAACTACCCCACCATTCAAAATATACACGTATCCGGTTTGTGACTTAGAGTCATCCAGATCTGTGTCGAAGCTAGCGTCGACGTAAACCTTTACGACGAGCTCCTTGTCACCTTCATATACGAGAAACATATCCTTAGTCCTTTTCAGGTACTTTAGGATGTTCTTGACCGCCGTCCAGTGTTCCACGCCGGGATTACTTTGGTACCTACCTACCAAACTCACGGCAAGGTTTACATCAGGTCTAGTACACAGCATGGCATACATGATAGACCCTATGGCTGAGGCATAGGGGACGACACTCATCTTTTCTCTATCTTCTGCCGTGGTCGGACATTGAGCGGAGCTCAATTTCACACCTTGCAACACAGGAAAGAACCCCTTCTTGGACTGATCCATATTGAACTTTTTCAATATCTTATCAAGGTATGTGCTTTGTGAAAGACCTATGAGGCGTCTCGATCTATCTCTATAGATCTTGATGCCTAATATGTAAGCAGCTTCTCCAAGGTCCTTCATTAAAAAACACTTGTTCAAGTAGGCCTTAATACTGTCCAAAAGTTGTATATAATTTCCCATCAAAAGTATGTCATCCACATATAATATGAGAAATGCTACAGAGCTCCCACTCACTTTCTTGTAAACGCAGGCTTCTCCATAAGTCTGCATAAACCCAAATGCTTTGATCATTTCATTAAAGCGAATGTTCCAACTCCGAGATGCTTGCACCAGCCCATAGATGGAGAGCTGGAGCTTGCATACCTTGTTAGCATTCTTAGGATCGACAAAACCTTCCAGCTGCATCATATACAATTCTTCCTTAAGAAAGCCATTAAGGAATGCCGTTTTGACGTCCATTTGCAATATCTCATAATCATAGTATGCGGCATTGCTAACATGATTCGGACGGACTTCAGCTTCGCTATGGGTGAGAAGGTCTCATCATAGTCAACCCCTTGAACTTGTTGATAACCTTTAGCGACTAGTCGAGCCTTATAGATGGTAACATTACCATCTGCGTCTATCTTCTTCTTAAAGATCCATTTATTCTCTATCGCTCGCCGATCATTGGGCAAGTCTGTCAAAGTACATACTTTGTTTTCATACATGGATCCTATCTCGGATTGCATGGCTTCAAGCCATTTGTTGGAATCTGGGCCCGCCATTGCTTCTTCATAGTTCGAAGGTTCACCATTGTCTAACAACATGATTTCCAGGACAGGGTTGCCATATCATTCTGGTGTGGAACGTGTCCTTGTGGACCTTCGAAGTCTAGTAGAAACTTGATCCGAAGTACCTTGATCATCATCATTAACTTCCTCTCTAGTCGGTGCAGGCACCACAGGAACATCTTCCTGAGCTGCGCTACTTTCCGGTTCAAGAGGCAGTACTTCATCGAGTTCTACTTTCCTCCCACTTACTTCTCTCGAGAGAAACTCTTTCTCCAGAAGGGACCCGTTCTTGGCAACAAAGATCCTGCCTTCGGATCTGAGGTAGAAGGTATACCCAATGGTTTCCTTAGGGTATCCTATGAAGACGCATTTTTCCGACTTGGGTTCGAGCTTTTCAGGTTGAAGTTTCTTGACATAAGCATCGCATCCCCAAACTTTTAGAAACGACAGCTTAGGTTTCTTCCCAAACCATAATTCATACGGTGTCGTCTCAACGGATTTAATCGGTGCCCTATTTAAAGTGAATGTAGATGTCTCTAGAGCGTATCACCAAAATGATAGAGGTAAATCAGTGAGTGACATCATAGATTGCACCATATCCAATAGAGTGCGATTACGACGTTCGGACACACCGTTACGCTGAGGCATTCCAGGCGGCGTGAGTTGTGAAATGATTCCACATATCCTTAAGTGCGTACCAAATTCATGACTTAAATATTCTCCCCCACGATCTGATCGTAAGAATTTATTTTTCGATCATGTTGATTCTCTACCTCATTCTGAAATTCCTTGAACTTTTCAAAGGTCTCAGACTTGTGTTTCATCAAATAGACATACCCATATCTACTGAAGTCATCAGTGAGAGTGAGAACATAACGATAGCCACCGCGAGCCTCAACGCTCATTGGACCGCACACATTAGTATGTATAATTTCCAATAAGTTGGTTGCTCGCTCCATTGTTCCGGAGAATGGAGTCTTGGTCATTTTACCCATGAGGCATGGTTCGCACGTGTCAATGATTCGAAATCAAGAGACTCCAAAAGTCCATCTGTATGGAGCTTCTTCATGCGTTTGACACCGATGTGACCAAGGCGGCAGTGCCATAGATATGTGGGACTATCATTATCAATCTTACATCTTTTGGTATTCACACTATGAATATGTGTAACATCACGTTCAAGACTCATTAAGAATAAACCATTAACCAGCGGAGCATGACCATAAAAGATATCTCTCATATAAATAGAACAACCATTATTCTCAGATTTAAATGAGTAGCCATCTCGTATTAAACGAGATCCAGATACAATGTTCATGCTCAAAGCTGGCACTAAATAACAATTATTGAGGTTTAAAACTAATCACGTAGGTAAATGTAGAGGTAGCATGCTGACGGCGATCACATCGACCTTGGAACCATTCCCAACGCCCATCGTCACCTCGTCCTTCGCTAGTCTCCGCTTATTCCGCAGCTCCTGTTTTGAGTTACAAATGTGAGCAACCGCACCAGTATCAAATACCCAAGAGCTACTACGAGTACTGGTAAGGTACACATCAATTATATGTATATCACATATACCTTTAGTATTGCCAGCCTTCTTGTCCGCTAAGTATTTGGGGCAGTTCCGCTTCTAGTGTCCCTTTCCCTTGCAATAAAAGCACTCAGTCTCAGGTTTGGGTCCATTCTTTGGCTTCTTCCTGGCAACTGATTTACCGGGCGCGGCAACTCCCTTGCCGTCCTTCTTGAAGTTCTTCTTACCCTTGCCTTTCTTGAAACTAGTGGTTTTATTAACCATCAAAACTTGATGTTCCTTTTTGATTTCCACCTCCATTGATTTCAGCATTGAAAATACTTCAGGAATAGTTTTCACCATCCCCTGCATATCATAGTTCATCACAAAGCTCTTGTAGCTAGGTGGGAGCGACTGAAGGATTCTGTCAATGACCGCCTCGTCCAGGAGGTTAATGTCCAGCTGGGACAAGCGGTTGTGCAACCCAGCCATTTTGAGTATGTGCTCGCTGACATAACTATTTTCCTCCATCTTACAACTGTAGAACTTGTCGGAGACTTCATATCTCTCGACCCGGGCATGAGCTTGGAAAATCATTTTCAGCTCTTCGAACATCTCATATGCTCCGTGTTGCTCAAAACGATTTTGGAGCCCCGGTTCTAAGCTGTAAAGCATGCCGCACTGAACGAGGGAGTAATCATCAGCACGTGACTGCCAAGCGTTCATAACGTCTTGGTTCTCTGGGATGGGTGCTTGACCTAGCGGTGCTTCTAGGACATATGCTTTCTTGGCAGCTATGAGGATGATCCTCAGGTTCCGGACCCAGTCCGTATAGTTGCTGCCATCATCTTTTAGCTTGGGTTTCTCTAGGAACATGTTGAAGTTGAGGTTGACATGAGCGTTGGCCATTTGATCTACAAGACATTTTGCAAAGGTTTTTAGACTAAGTTCATGGTAATTAAGTTCATCTAATCAAATTATTTAATGAACTCCCACTCAGATAGACATCCCTCTAGTCATCTAAGTGATACATGATCCGAGTCAACTAGGTCGTGTCTGATCATCACGTGAGATGGACTAGTCATCATCGGTGAACATCTTCATGTTGATCGTATCTTCTATACGACTCATGTTCGACCTTTCGATCTTCCATGTTCCGAGGCCATGTCTGTACATGCTAGGCTCGTCAAGTCAACCTAAGTGTATTGCGTGTGTAAATCTGGCTTACACCCGTTGTATTCGAACGTTAGAATCTATCACACCCGATCATCACGTGGTGCTTCGAAACAACGAACCTTCGCAACGGTGCACAGTTAGGGGGAACACTTTCTTGAAATTATTGTGAGGGGTCATCTTATTTAAGCTACCGTCGTTCTAAGCAAATAAGATGTAAAACATGATAAACATCACATGCAATCAAATAGTGACATGATATGGCCAATATCATTTTGCTCCTTTTGATCTCCATCTTCGGGGCGCCATGATCATCGTCGTCACCGGCATGACACCATGATCTCCATCATCATGATCTCCATCATCGTGTCTTCATGAAGTTGTCTCGTCAACTATTACTTCTACTACTATGGCTAACGGTTAGCGATAAAGCAAAGTAATTACATGACGTATAAGTTGACACGTAGGTCATAAATAAATTAAGACAACTCCTATGGCTCCTGTCGGTTGTCATACTCATCGACATGCAAGTCGTGATTCCTATTACAAGAACATGATCAATCTCATACATCACATATATCATTCATCACATCCTTTTGGCCATATCACATCACACGACACATGCTGCAAAAACAAGTTAGACGTCCTCTAATTGTTGTTGCAAGTTTTTTTACGTGGCTGCTATAGGTTTCTAGCAAGAACGTTTCTTACCAACGCCAAAACCACAACGTGATATGCCAATTTATATTTACCCTTCATAAGGACCCTTCTCATCGAATCCGATCCGACTAAAGTGGGAGAGACAGACACCCGCTAGCCACCTTATGCAACTAGTGCATGTCAGTCGGTGGAACCAGTCTCACGTAAGCGTACGTGTAAGGTCGGTCCAGGCCGCTTCATCCCACAATGTCGCTGAATCAAGATAAGACTAGTAACGGCAAGTAAATTGACAAAATCAACGCCCATAACAACTTGTGTTCTACTCGTGCATAGAAACTACGCATAGACCTAACTCATGATGCCACTGTTGGGGAACGTAGCAGAATTTTAAAATTTTCTACGCACCACCAAGATCAATCTGTGGAGTCAACTAGCAATGAGGGAGAGGGGAGTGCATCTACATACCCTTGTAGATTGCGAGTGGAAGTGTTCAAGAGAACGGGGTTGATGGAGTCGTACTCGTCGTGATCCAAATCACCGATGACCGAGCGCCGAACGGACGGCACCTCCGCGTTCAACACACGTATGGTTGGGAAGACCTCTCCTCCTTCTTGATCCAGCAAGGGGAAGGAGAGGTTGATGGAGATCTAGCAGCACGACAGCGTGGTGGTGGAAGCAGCGGTGATCTCGGCAGGGCTTCGCCAAGCTCCAACGAGATAGAGGTGTTACGAGGGAGAGGGAGGCGCCAAGGCTTGGGTGTGGCTTCCCTCCCTCACCCCACTATATATAGGGCCCCTAAAGGGGGGTGGCCCTAGGAGATGGGATCTCCAAGGGGGGCGGCGGCCAAGGGGGACTTGCCCCCCAAGCCAAGTGGGGCGCCCCCCACCCCTAGGGTTTCCAACCCTAGGCGCAGGGGGAGGCCCATGGGGGGTGCACTAGCCCACCAGGGGCTGGTTCCCCTCCCACTTCAGCCCATGGGGCCCTCAGAGATAGGTGGCCCCACCCGGTGGACCCCCGGGACCCTTCCGGTGGTCCCGGTACAATACCGATTACCCCCGAAACTTTCCCGATGGCCGAAACTGGACTTCTATATATAAATCTTCACCTCCGGACCATTTCGGAACTCCTCTTGACATCAGGGATCTCATCCAGGACTCCGAACAACTTTCGGGTTACCGCATACTAATATCTCTACAACCCTAGCGTCACCGAACCTTAAGTGTGTAGACCCTATGGGTTCGAGAGACACGCAGACATGACCGAGACGACTCTCCGGTCAATAACAAACAGCGGGATCTGGATACCCATGTTGGCTCCCACATGTTCCACGATGATCTCATTGGATGAACCACAATGTCAAGGATTCAATCAATCCCGTATTCAATTCCCTTTGTCAATCGGTACGTTACTTGCCCGAGATTCGATCATCGGTATCCCAATACCTCATTCAATCTCGTTACCGGCAAGTCACTTTACTCGTACCGTAATACATGATCTCGTGACCAAAAATTTGTCACATTGAGCTCATTATGATGATGCATAACCGAGTGGGCCCAGAGATACCTCTCCGTCATACGGAGTGACAAATCCCAGTCTCGATCTGTGTCAACCCAAAAGATACTTTCGGGGATACCTGTAGTGTACCTTTATAGTCACCTAGTTACGTTGTGACGTTTGGTACACCCAAAGAACTCCTACGGCATCCGGGAGTTACACGATCTCATGGTCTAAGGAAATGATACTTGACATTGGAAAAGCTCTAGCAAATGAACTACACGATCTTGTGCTATGCTTAGGATTGGGTCTTGTCCATCACATCATTCTCCTAATGATGTGATCCCGTTATCAATGACATCCAATGTCCATAGTCAGAAAACCATAACTATCTATTGATCAACGAGCTAGTTAACTAGAGGCTCACTAGGGACATGTTGTGGTCTATGTATTCACACATGTATTATGATTTCTGAATAACACAATTATAGCATGAACAATAGACAATTACCATGAACAAGGAAATATAATAATAACCATTTTATTATTGCCTCTAGGGCATATTTCCAACAAGGGGGCACCCCATGAACACACAAGTTGATCATTGATCTTTTAGCCGTGTGCGGTGCCCCCTCCACCATAATCCACCTCGGTTATATCGTAGCGGTGCATAGGAGAAGCCCTGTTCTGGTAGCATCATCATCACCATCATCACACCGTCGTGCTGACGAAACTCTCCCTCGAAGCTCTACTAGATCGTGAGTTCGCGGGACGTCACCGAGCTGAACGTGTGCAGATCACGGAGGTGACGTACATTCGGTACTAGGATCGGTCGATCGTGAAGACGTACGACTACAGCATCCACATTGTCATAAAGCTTCTGCTTACGGTCTACGAGGTACGTGGACGACACTCTTCCTCTTGTTGCTATGTATCACCATGATCTTGCATGTGCGTAGGATTTTTTTTTAAATTACTATGTTCCCCAACACATTACAAGTTCCAAGTCTCCGCTCCCCTACTCCACCATCCAAGGTGCTTGCTCTAACTTGGCAGCGTGATCTCTGGTTGCATGTTGCATATGGTGTCTAGCTTGTATTGCTCCTAATTAGTGTAAACTACATTTGTTTAGCTTACACATAATACGTGTGAATATGACACGCTTTCCTGTTTTTGGTACATACTATATCTGTCTATCGCACCCTGTTCTTACATGAAACTACTCTTCTTGTATATCCTGCGTCAGTCACATATGATGGGACACCTTTAAGTTGGCAGTGTGATATTGGTTTGCATATTGAATACGAATTCTGCATGTAGTGCTTCTAGTTTGATGAATGCCACCTATGAGTTTTAACTTGGTAGAGTCATATTGATTGCACCTTCCATATTGTGTCTAGCTTGCAGTGCTTCTAATTTGTTGAAGCCTTCTGCTTAGTTACCACATCATAGGTGTGAATATGTCAAGGTGTCCAGTTTTTCATACATATTCCATCCTCGTATCATGACTTTGCCTTTCATCAGAGTAGTGTTTGTCAGTATCATGCATGAATGAGTTCTGAAGAGCGAATTTTATTCCTTTTTCTTGTCGGTTTGACCTCACAATGCAAAATCAATAAAGTGGAAGGAAATTGGTAAGGCATTGGATGATGGTGGTCCTTTCGAGCAACTGAAATGGAGGGTCTCTACAGATTCTACTCGGACATCCTCCCAACAAGATTCGCAAGACAACGCAAGGCTAGACAGTCAACGTAGTTGTGTAGATGATGAGCACATCTCCCCTACTCCACCATCACAGGTGCTTGCTCTAACTTGGCACTATTATATGTGATTGCATGTTGCGTATGATTTCTAGCTTGTATTGATTCTAACTTTGTTGAATTTCATCTGCTTACTTTACACATAATGCTTGTGAATATGACACGTGTTCATGTTTCTAGAACATATTATATCTGATCACACCATGTTCTTACATCAGACTAGTGTTCTTGCATATCCCGCATCAGTTACTTATGATAAGGCACCTTTAAGTCGCCACTATGATATTGGTTGTGTCTTGCATATGATTTCTAGCATGTACTGCTTCTAACTTGTTGAAACACCAGGCAGTTTGAACTTGCCAGAGTGATATTGGTTGCACCTTTCATATGGTGTCTAGCTTGCAGTGCTTCTAATTTGTTGAAATGCCTTCTACTTAGTTACCACATCATAGGTGTGAATATGTCATGCCGTCCTGTTTTTCGTACATATTCCATCCTCGTATCATGTGTTTGCCTTTCATCCGAGTAGTGTTCGTCAGTATCATGCATGAATGAGTTCTGAAGAGCGAATTTTATTCCTTTTTCTTATCGGTTTGACTTCACAATGCAAAATCAATATAGCTGAAGGAAATTATTCCGGCAGTGGAAGATGGTGGTCCTTCGGAGCAACTCAAATAGAGGGTCTCTACAGATTCTACTCCGCCATCCTACCAACAAGATTCACAAGACAACACAAGGTTGGACAGTCAATGTAGTTGTGTAGATGATGAGCACATCTCCCCTACTCCACCATCACAGGTGCTTGCTCTAACTTGGCACTATTATATGTGGTTGCATGTTGCGTATGATGTCTAGCTTGTATTGCTTCTAACTTTGTTGAATTGCATCTACTTACTTTACACATAATGCCTGTGAATATGACACATGCATGTTCCTGTTTCTAGAACATACGTGTAGATGATGAGCACATCTCCCCTGCTCCACCATCATAGGTGCTTGCTCTAACTTGGAACTGTTATATGTGGTTGCGTGTTCCATATGATGTCTAGTTTGTATTCTTCTGATTTTGTTGAATTGCATCTTACAACTTATACCTGCAACGATCACTTACCCATAAGACACATTTAACTTGGGAGTGTGATGTAGGTTGCATCTTGCATTGTCTTCTAGCTTGTACTGCTTCTAATTTCTTGAAACGGCACTTACGACGAGACACTTTTTACCTGATAGAGTGATATTGGTTGCATGTTCATATGGTGCCTAGCTTTCATTTCTTCTAATTTTGTTGAAATGCCTTATGCTTACTATTTTTCATACATATTCCATACTCCTATCATATGTCTGAATATGCAATGCTATCTTTTTTTGTATATATTCCATCCTCCTAACATGCGCTTGCCTTACATCAAAGTAGTGTTCATATCTATCATGCATCAACCAGTTATGCAGAGCTAATTTTATTCATCTTCTTTTGGTTTTGACTTCATAAGGCAATATCAGAAAATAGGAAGGAAAAGAGTAAGTTAGAGCTAATTATATTCAGAGGCAGCCATTGCCGTTAGGTGTCATGCACGTATCCTCCCAACGTGGATCCAGTACAGGAATGAGAAAGACAATACCTACTTTAACACCTTCCTTGACCATTTATCCGTAAGTAATGTTATTCATCACAATTTGTAATATTTTCTTGCTCTGTGCCATACTTTCTTGCTTCATCCTAATAAGACTCACATTCTTTTTTCAACAGATGAGGTTCAAGCTGGATCCGAAAGATGATGCAACTAAACAAGCACGCACTCATGTTTTTAGTCTGCTCTGCGACAATATCAGTACCACCTTAGAAAATCTCACTTTGAAGGCAAGGCTAACAATGAAATCACCCAAACATCTCCAATGGAATATATTACAGATGAAGACTGGACAGCCCTTGTTAAACACTGGTCTGATCCAAAGTATCAGGTAGGGTATATGTATTTGATCAGACCACATATTGAACTTGTATTTATGTATGTGCCTTACAACTGTATCTTCTTCTAGGCTAACTGTTTGAAGAACAAGACCAACCGTTCTAAAGTGAAATTCCAACAAACAACACGATCTCGTAGCTATATTGCGCACTATGAGGCTCTTGTAAATAGCTGCTTCTTCCTTCTTTTTTCTGTGCCATATTATCGTATCTATATTGACTTGTTCCAAATACAGAGGAAAACTCATGCGGACCAAAAAGAACCTGAACCGAATGTAGTGCAAATCTTCAAGGATTGCCACACCAGCAAGATGAAGGGCATGAGCACACTAGTTCAGGCCACTGTTGTAAGTCCTTACTCCTCCTGCCTTTGAACTGATTGGTATTGTGATGTGTTCATTTAATTCCTTGGTTTGCAGCCAATGTCGGTTACTCTGTTCACTTTTATACACAGATGTCTTAACATATCATTTCACCTTACATGGTTTAAAAGAGATGAAGGATATTATTTGGTCTTGATCTATAATCTATTTGTGATGTTCATGTGCACACACAATGATACAATAGCCTGTTTGTTTTATATCTGTTTGCCCATGATATGAATGATGCCATACTATGTTCATCCTACTTTAAACCATGTCTCTTTATCCTTAGATGTCAATGAATGTGAGGAAATAGACAATACAGTAGGCATGCTACATGGACATATGTTGCGAAAGTGATTTTATTATGTAGTTGGCACTACAATACATGCTAATGTATTACAATAGTTCACCAAAATAAGTTATGTATAAACGTAAAACATACTTTGTTTGTTTTTGTCTCATTAGAAACTTATCTGGTACACAAATCTAAAAGTTCAAACTTTTAGCAAGCTATGGAACAAATGATTGAACATCCACAACCACCTAAAGGTGATGAGGATACCACAGGCACAATGTCACCTCTTGCTGTAGTGTGTCAGTATCTCTCCACTAACAGTGCAAAAAGCACCTTCCTGCGTAATTCTGGGTTGGTTGTCAAGGTAACCTCGTCCAAATCGCCTACTGAACAAAATCTTCCAGCTAGATAGAGTGATATATCTGTGCTCCAGACACAAGTCCAATCCCTAATGGACATTGTGTTGGAAACAAAAATAGTGGTTGACAAATGTCGTGAAGATATGAATGGTTTTGAAACCAGGCTATCAGACATTTGCTTCATTGTTCAAGAGCAATGGCGGAAAAAGGGGAAGATCGTGCTGCTCCATCAGATTCTAAAGCCTGAAACATAAGCACTCAGGTCAAATGATCTGTGCTTCTATACATCTGATGGTGCTTTTATCTGCAAGGACTGTAAACTTTATGCCAACAGGCCTTTTGTTGTATGGTTAAAATTTATTTTGTTGTGATACAACATTTATGATGTTGCCAAAGGCTGCAGTAATTACGACGCCATTTTTGTATAGTGTAGGTTTATCTTAGTAATGTATTCGGCCGAAAGCTTCATAGGAGCCGAACATGCCAACATTCGTCGGGCCCATTTCAATTGGGCTAAAAACGATTCTGGGCTAAAATTTGCATGTAGCCCACTAAAAATATCTAGGCCTAAATCAGCATAAGCTTTCATATTTTTCTAGTAGGCCTGTGCCCATAGTGGACCTTTAACAGGCCTAAACATAATTTGGGCCTTCAGTAATAATAGGCCATTTACATGTGTAAATATCTTGAGCCCATAAAAAACATGGGCCTTTAATAGTCTGCAAGTAAGATTGGGCCCTGATTGTGCCAAATAACCCACTGGTCTTAGCAGGCCAAAATGGTGGCCCATTTACAATGCGGATCATCCACAAGCCGAAATTCAGACGAGCCGTAAATGCGCCGACCTACTACACGGGCCTTTAACAGGCCGGAAGTTCGATCGGGCTTGATTAGTGTCATTTTTATATGGGTTGTTAGTAGGCTCGATGTGGCGTTGGGCCACATATGGCCCATGGATTTCGGCCGACGTTAACAGGCCAACAGTCACAACAGGCTAAAAGTGGCCCAAATCTATAGTAGGCCTCTAACAGGCCGAATGTCAGACATGGACGAATATGACCCATATCCTTCATGGTCGTTTATGGGCCGAAAGTTTCAATGGCCTATAAAATGGGCCCAAATGAAGCACGGCCTTTAACAGGCCGGAAACACACCGGGCCGTAATTCGGCCCAAGTTCTTAGCGGACTGTTAACGGGCCAGAAGTGACCATGGGCCATGATGATGACAAGTTTAGGATGGGCCGTTGACGGGCCGATTTCACACTAGTCGTACGGGCCTTATCTGAGAATGTTGGGCCTTTAGCTGGGCCAGCCCATTATGGTCTCCAAAATCTTGTGGGCCTTTAGCTAGGCCAGCCCATTATGGCCCGCTAAATCTTGTGGGCCTTTAGTTGGGCCGGCCCATTATGGCCCGCTAAATCTTGTGGGCGTTTAGTTGGGCCAGCCCATTTAATCTTTATGGGCCACTTTTGGGCCGGTCCACGTGTCAACGTATCATAGGCGCATCTCGCCAATTGGATGAGTGACACTTGTGCCAATGCGGAGCTGACACGTGGTTCCGTCAGCCAATGAGAATTTTACACGTGGAAAATCGGCATTGGTCATGGCTGTTAGTGGGTTATCGGATCCAAAATCAGACCCGATAGCTTAACGGTGTCCCGTTACGGTGGATGCCACGTGTCGGTCACCCTTGATGAAAGCACTTCTATGATGCGCAATTTATCGTCATGGAAGTGGACACTTCCGTGATGATAATTATGGTAATTTCATGTAACAATTCTACGACAGCACAGGTATGAATATCTTGATTCTGTCATAAAATTGTCATGGATGTACATGCATGATAGAAAACGTGACCTAGTATGACAAACACGTATCATCACGGAAGTGTCTTTTTTTGTAGTGTAAGCTTCGGGGTGACATTTCCGTAGGATTTGTCCCTGCTCATGCTCAGGTACACAACGTCAAATAATACCATCTACTCCTTCTTTATAAAGATGTGGGTCATCCCAAAAGTAATGTCTTAGATCATAGAAGATTTTTTTTCTTTTGTTGGTATGTAAATCTAGGTGGTAAATATTTAGCAACAATGTAATTAGCATAGTCGGCATACCAAGGAGTACTATGAGCAACATTAATTGCAGCTAACTACACACCAGGAAAACTATCATCAATAGGTAGTGGGGCATTAGGCACATTTTCAAGCCTAGATAAATTATCAGCTACGGGGTTCTCAACTCCTTTTCTATCAATGATATGTAAATCAAATTCTTGTAACAAGAGAACCCATCAAATAAGTCTAGGTTTAGCATCTTTATTTTGCATAAGATATTTAATAGTAGCATGATCGATGTGAGCAATTACTTTGGAATCAACAATATAAGGACTAAATTTATCACAAGCAAACACCACTGCTAAGAATTCTTTTTCAGTAGTAGTATAGTTTCGTTGAGCACTGTCTAGAGTTTTACTAGCATAATGAATAACATTCAGTTTCTTATCAACTCTTTGTCCTAGAACATCACCAACAGTATAATCACTAGCATCACACATAATTTCAAAAGGCAAGTTCCAATCAGGTGGTTGAACAAAAGGTGCAGAAATTAAGGCTTTCTTGAGTGTTTCAAAGGCTTCTAAACAATCATCATCAAAAACAAAAGGAATACCCTTTTGCAAAAGATTCGTAAGAGGCCTAGAAATTTTAGAAAAGTCTTTGATAAATCTCCTATAGAAACCAGCATGACCTAAGAAACTACGAATACCTTTTATATCTTTAGGACATGGCATTTTCTCAATTGCATCAACCTTTGCTTTGTCCACTTCAATACCTCTTTCAGAAATTTTATGACCCAAGACAATGCCTTCATTAACCATAAAGTGGCACTTCTCCTAATTCAAGACAAGATTTGTTTGTTCACATGTCTGCAAAACTCAATCAAAATTACTTAAACAATCATCAAAATACTTCCCATAAAACAGAGAAGTCATCCATGAAAACCTCAACAATATTTTCACAAAAGTCAGAGAATATAGCAGTCATGCATCTTTGAAAAGTAGCAGGTGCATTACATAAACCGAAAGGCATACGTCTATAAGCATATCTTCCAAAGGGACAAGTAAAAGTGGCCTTTTCTTGATCAGGTTGAGAAACTGGTATTTGTGAAAAACTAGAATATCCATCAAGGAAGCAAAAATGTGTGTTCTTGGATAATCTTTCAAGCATTTGATCAATAAAAGGCAGAGGGTAATGATCTTTTCTAGTTTCTTTGTTTAATTTACTAAAATCAATTACCATTCTATATCCTATAACAATTCTTTGTGGAATAAGTTCATTCTTATCATTAGGAACAACAGTTATACCTCCTTTTGTAGGGACACAATGAACATGACTTACCCATCTACTATCAGGTATAGGATAGATTATACCTGCTTCCAGAAGTTTTAAGATTTCTGTTCATACCACTTCCTTCATTTTTGGATTTAACCGACGTTCAACAACGGGTTTAGCATCAGGTTTCATATTAATTTTCTGCTAACATAGAGTGGGACTAATGCCCTTTAAATCATCAAGAGTATATCCAATAGCAGCTTGTTTCTTCCTTAGAACTTTCAATAATCTTTCTTCTTCATGTTCTAAAAGGTTAGCACTGATAATAATAGGATATATCTTCTTTTCATCAAGATAAGCATATTTCAAAGTGTCTGACAATTGTTTTAATTCAAACATAGGATCACCTTTAGGTGGAGGAGGACCTCATAGAGTTTCAATAGGCAAGTTGTGTTTAAGCAGAGGACGTTGTTTAAAGAAAATCTTATATATTTCATTTCTTTCATGCATATGTAAATCATTTTCATGATCTAGCAAATATTGTTCTAGTGGATCAGTAGGACGCACAACAATAGAAGCAAGACCAATTAATTCATCTTTACTAGGAAATTCTTTTTCATAAAGCTTTCTACTAAACTTGGAAAAAATAAACTCATGAGACTCATCACCAAAACTAACACCAACAGTTTGTTTCTTACAATCTATTTTAGCATTAACGGTGTTCAAGAATGGTCTACCAAAGATAATGGGACAAAAGTCATCTTGTGGGGAACCAAGAACAAGAAAATTAGTTGGGTATTTTATTTCCCACACATGACTTCAACGTCTCTAACAATCCCAATCGGTGATATAGTGTCTCTATTAGCAAGTTTAATAGTAACATCTATGTCTTCTATCTCCGCGGGTGCTATGTCATTCATAATTTCTTGATATAAGGTGTAAGGAATAGCACTCACACTAGCACCTATGTCACATAAACCATGATAACATTGATCTCCTATTTTAACTGAGACAACGGGCATGCCAGCAACAGGTATATGTTTATCCTTTTTATCAGGTTTGGCAATTCTAGCAGCTTCTTCACAAAAGTAAATAACATGCCCATCTACATCTTCTTCCAAGAGATCTTTAACCATAGCAAAACTAGGTTCTACTTTAATTTGTTCATCAGGTTTAGGTGTTCTAATATAGCTTTCATTAACCATAGTTGAAACTTTAACATGTTCCTTTATCCTAACAGGGAAACGTGGTTTCTCAATATAAGTAGAAGGAACAACGAGATCAACATTGTAAAGTATAGTTTCTTCTTTAACTAGCACAGGTTCTTTAATTTCTTCTTTAATAGGTGGGTGATATTTAAACCACTTCTCTTTAGGGAGATCAACATGAGTAGCAAATGATTCACAGAAGGAGGCTACTATCTCAGAGTCAAGTCCATATTTAGTGCTAAACTTTTGAAAAGTGTCGGTATCCATAAAAGATTCGACACAATCATACTTAAGTTTAATACCTGACTCTTTACCTTTGTCGAGTTACCAATCTTCGGAGTTGCATTTAATTCTTTCCAAAAGATCCCACCGGAATTCAATAGTCTTCTTCATAACAGAACCAACACAAGAGGTATCGAGCATGGTTTGATCATTACGAGCAAGCCGAGCATAAAAGTTTTGGATAATAATTTCTCTTGAGAGCTCATGATTGGGCCATTAATGTAACATTCACTTAAACCTCCCCCAAGCTAGAGTGATAATTTCTCCTTCACGAGGACAAAAATTATATATATAATTCCGATGACGGTGAACTAGATCAATGGATAATTTTTTTTATGGAACTCCAATTTCAAATGATTCCAATTCCAAGATCCAATATCATCGCATAGACTATACCATGCCAATGCTTTTCCCTTCAAAGATAAAGGGAATTTTTTTTCATAACTTCATCTCCGGATAAACCTGCAAGCTTGAACAATCCACAAATTTGTTCTACATATATCAAGTGCATATCAGGATGTTCGGTTCCATTTCCTGCATAAGGATTAGCTAGCAGTTGTGATGTCATACCCGAAGGAATTTCATATTCAATATTTTTAGTAGGTGCAGTAGGTTCAGGGGTAGCTAATTGTGGTTTTGGTTGAGGTGAAGATACCCCGAACAAACCCCTCAAAGGATTGTTTTCCATAGTAATAAGTGACAATAAATTTCAGCACACTATATAAATGTTTCCTTACCAAAGGCACTTCACTCCCCGGCAACGGCGCTAGAAAGTAGCCTTGATGACCCACAAGTATAGGGAATCAATTGTAGCTCTTTTCGATAAGTAAGAGTGTCGAACCCAATGAGGAGCAGAAGGAAATGACAAGTGGTTTTCAGCAAGGTGATGTCTACAAATGCTGAAATTGTAAGTAGCATAGTAGTTTGATAGCAAGATAATTTGTAACGAGCAAATAACGATAGTAGTAACAAAAGTGCAGAAAGGTAGCCCAATCCTTTTGAGGCAAATGACAGGCCAAAATGGTCTCTTATACTAAACAAAGCGTTCTTGAGGGTACACGGGAATTTCATCTAGTCACTTTCATCATGTTGGTTCGATTTGTGTTCGCTACTTTGATAATTTGGTATGTGGGTGGACCAGTGCTTAGGTGCTATTCTTACTTGAACAAACCTCCTATTTATGATTAACCCTCCCGCAAGCATCTGTAACTACGAGAAAAGTATTAAGAATAAATTCTAATCATAGCATTAAACTTTTGGATCCAATCGGTCCCTTACAGAATAGTGCATAAACTGGGGTTTAAGCTTCTTTCACTCTCGCAAACCATCATCTAATTGCTACTCCACAATGCATTCCCTTAGGCCCAAATATGGTGAAGTGTCATGTAGTCGACGTTCACATGACACCACTAAGGGAATCACAACATACATACTATCAAAATATCGAACACATATCAAGTTCACATGATTACTTGCAACATGATTTATCCCATGACCTGAAGAACCAAAGTAACTACTCACAAATGATAATCATGCTCAAGATCAGATGGGTATTAAATAGCATATTGGATCTGAACATATAATCTCCCACCAAATAAACCATGTAGTAATCAACTACAAGATGTAATTAACACTACTAGTCACCCACAAGCACCAATCTATAGTTCCGGTAACAAGATTGAACACAAGAGATGAACTAGGGTTTGAGAGGAGATGGTGATGTTGAAGATGTTTATGGAGATTGCCCTCCCCAAGATGGGAGAGTTGTTGGTGATGATGATGACGATGATTTCCCCTCTGGGAGGGAAGTTCCCCCGGCGGAATCGCTCCGTCGGAGGGTAAAAGTGCTCCTGCCCATGTTCCGCCTCGAGACGGTGACGCTCCGTCTCGAAAGTCCTCTCCTTATTTTTCTAGGTCAAAATGATTTATATATCATAAGACGGGCATAGGAGGTGGGCCTGGGTGAGCACAACCCACCAGGACGTGCCTGGGCTCCCTAGCGCGCCCAGGTGGGTTGTGCCCACCTGGTGGGCCCCCTCTGGTAGTTATTTGCTCTAATATTCTTCATATATTCGATAAAAAAATCTCTATGAAGTTTCAGCTTGTTTGGAGTTGAGCAGAATAGGTGGTCTGATGTAGCTTTTCCAGGTCTAGATTTCCAGCTGCCAGAATTCTCCCTCTTTGTGTGTACCTTGCATATTATGAGAGAAAAGGCATTAGAATTACTCCAAAAGGCATTATTATGGGTAAAAACATCATAAATAACAGTAAGAAAACATGATGCAAAATGGATGTATTAGTGCCACCTCTAAAAACTTCAAATAAACATCCTTTTTGTGTGCCTGGATTGTTCATAGAGTGACAGGAGGTAGTCAGTATCTTCCATGCTAAGCGGGTTATTCTCATGATGAGTCTTTATTCACTCGTCCTTGCACGAGAGGGGCGGTAATAGGGATTCCCAGTCCCGAAATCAAAATTGCAAATAATTAAACAAAACTCCCCCAGGATTGATGTTGGTATGGACGGTGCCCGTGGATTCGGATCAGCCATGGGGTGTGCTTGTTGGTGGAGGGGGAGTAAACCTTTACTTTTTATCGCTTGGGAACCGTCACTAATGTGTTTAGCATGGAAGATACCATAACTAATGGTCGCGAAGTAAACAAAAAGGGTGCATTTCTCAAAATTTCATTTACCTCTGTTTTAAAATTTGAGCTCTGGCACCGCTGCAAATCACTGCTTCCCTCTATGAAGGGACTATCTATTTACTTTTATGTTGTGTCATCACCTTCTCAAATAAGCGCTAGACCTGAGAGCACTATTGTCGTCCTCATGCATTGTGTATAGCTAATGTTGGGTGCATCATGATTGGATCTTTTCTATCATGAATTACAATGTGTAGTCGTTGATTGAACTTTGGAGATGCTCTGCATTTATGTTTTGCGGTCTCAGAAAGGGCTAGCGAGATATCACATGTTTTGACAAAGTGTTGCCATTTGAGATATCTTATTATTTGCTCGCTACTTGATTATGCCATTGATATGAGTTAACCCAGATTAACGCTGTTTTCAGCAGAACTACCATGGTGTTGTTTTTGTGCAGAAATAAAAGTTCTCGTAATGGCACAAAACTTTTTGGAGATTTTTTATGGAATAAAAGAAAAATACTAGAGCCAAGAACCACCGGAGGGGCCCCCTGGGTGAGCACAACCCACCAGGGCGCAATCCCCCTCCTGGCGCGCCCAGGTGGGTTGTGCCCACCAGGTGGCCCCACATACCCTGATTCCAACTCTATAAAATCCTATTTTGGAGAAAAAATCAGGGAGAAAGAATTATCATGTTTCACAAGACAGAGCCGCCGCCACCTCCCGTTCTTCATCGGGAGGCCATATCTGGAGTCTGTTTGGGGCTCCGGAGAGGGGGATCTTCGATATTCGTCATCACCAACCCTTCTCCATCGCCAATTCCATGATGCTCCCCACCAGGAGTGAGTAATTCCTTCGTAGGATTGCTGGTCGGTGAGGAGTTGGATGAGATTCATCATGTAATCGAGTTAGTTTTGTTAGGGCTTGATCCCTAGTATCCATTATGTTATGAGATTAATGTTTCTATGACTTTGCCATGCTTAATGCTTGTCACTTTAGGCCCGGGTGTCATGATTTCAGATCTGAACCATTTATGTTATCACCATTATATCTATGTTCTAGATCCGATCTTGCAAGTTATAGTCACCTATTACGTGTTATGATTCATAAACCCCGGAGTGACAGTAGTTGGGATACTTTCTAGTGATGACCATAGTTTGAGGAGTTCATGTATTCACTATGTGTTAATGCTTTGTTCTGGTTCTCTATTAAAAGGAGGCCTTAATATCCCTTAGTTTCCATTTGGACCCCGTTGCCACGGGAGGGTAGGACAAAAGATGTCATGCAAGTTCTTTCCATAAGCACGTATGACAATTTACGGAATACATGCCTACATTATATTTATGAACTGGAGATAGTGCCGTATCGCCCTAGGTTATGACTGTTATATGATGAATATCATCCAACGAATCCAACGATCCAATGCCTACGAATTACTCTTATATTGATCTTGCTAAGTTACTACTGCTATTGTTACTATTACAATTGCTACAAAATCATTGCTATCACTGTTACCATTACTATTGATGTTGCTACTACTATCAAAACTATTATATTACTTTGCTACTGATCACTTTGTTGCAGATAACTAATCTCTAGGTGTGGTTGAATTAACAACTCAACTGCTAATACTTGCAAATATTCTTTGGTCCCCCTTGTGTCGAATCTATAGATTTGGGTTGAATACTCTACCCTCGAAAACTATTGCGATCCCCTATACTTGTGGGTTATCAGAGGATGAAAGCTAGAACCTATCGAGAAGAGTGTAATGGCCAAAATATGTCTTAAGAAAACAAATAGAAGATTGTCTTGTTTTCACACCCATAAGTGCTAGAAATGTCTTACTACATAATAACAAGCTTGATAAAATTTGTCATAAACACTTAGTTGTAGGTTATAGTTTTGATAGAATCACCTTTCCTTGGGCTCTCAAGTTTACTTTTAAAGTTGACTATGTGCATTGATTTCCATTATCACATCTAGATACACCGGAAAACAAAACAAGCTCGATATCCATCAACATGATTATGACATCACAAACAATTTATGTCTATAATGGTATGTGAAAATAAGGAAATAGATGGCTAAAGTATTTACAGTGTGCCAATTATCCTTTGGGCACATCGTGTGGATGTTTCCACGTCGTTGACTGGTTAAGACCACCAAAGAAACAAATAACTAACACTATACATGCTCTATAGGAGTGCATGCACTTTTTCTCTCAAAGCATTCTGTAGGACGGGCTCTAGAACGCTCCTTTTTTTATTACAAAGGAACCAAATATATTTAAAAGTTTGAAAGAGTAAAAAAGTACACATGTTCCCTAACTAAGTAACTATCCTTTGTGGCATACTTAAATGTTATCTTTAAAAGTTAACTTACTTCTTT
>NC_041386.1:521835767-521854451 GCF_002162155.2 Triticum dicoccoides
ATACACACTAAAATTTCAACTTAATTTGTACCTAGCCTCATCACTCAAGGCTATATTTTTTTGATAAAGGGTGTATTTTATTGACTCAGTGTAGCATCAAGCAATACAATCATCATGAGTAACACCCGAATTATGCATAGTTAGGATGCACACAGCCAACACAATCCACATGATTGATCACATCGGCAAAAGGCAAAGTCATACAAGATCAAAGTGATGCCTAGACGGAGGAAGACAAAAAGAACACGAAGCAATGAAAATAGTGATTGATGAAATACAACAACGACCAGTGACACCAACCATCTCTTGACATCATAAAGACTACGAGAAATGTTCTCCAAAGACGATGCCTCCGGAAAGAAAATGGCGCGCAAACGGCCCAGTCGTCGGATCCAACCACCTAAGGTTGGAACTTGAGTTTTCACCATGAAAAATGCACAAAGAATAATACACATAGAAGTTGGCTGACTGGCTGGCTATGCTCGCATGGTCATGGCGGCGGTGGTCGCAGCGACCGGCGGCTTGGCCGGTCGGCGGTGGCAGAACTTGGCCGGTGGCAGCGGCAATGTTCTGTCTGGATCTAGGGTGGCGGCACTGGAGGGTGGTGTACGGTGAAGCTAGGGCTTCCCGCGGTGGAATGCCGTGGTGCAGTCCCTGTCCAAGGCGGATCTGTGACGGCGATCTACTATGGGTTGGTTCGGATCAGAGACGGTGACGAGTGTGTGGGATCCTTCTCGGCGGCTCTCGCGGCTTGGCGAGGCGGGGTGGAAATCATCTTCCTAGGCTCCAGTGGTGGCACACTCAGGCAGTGGTCGGTGCGCCAGGGATCCCATGGTGGCACTGTTGATGCGGTTGGTCGCCGGATCTAGACGGCTGAATCTGGGGCTTCGAAGGTGGTCGAGACGGTGCATAGGTTGTTGGGTGGATTTCTTGGGACGGTTTCGAGTGAAAACCTGGTCTTTGGTCAATGGCCGGGGCCGATGATGACGATGCCCTTATCATCGTTTCCTTCATGAAGGCATCATCGAGGTGAAGCTCCCAACTCCACTCAATACCTCCAGGGGAAACCCTAGATCAGCTGATCGGATGTTGGCGGCAATCATGTGTCGTAACCCCCTTGGGGCGGCATTCTTGGAGGTGCACTCGGCTTCGCGGGACTAGCGGACAGCTTCTTTGGTGGAGCGGTGCTTCATCCATACATTGATGGTGATGAATCTTGATGGCGTGGCGCAGTGCAGATTCAGAGTTCGATGTGGGAGTATGGACTCGCGCAGGAGGACAACGTTGTCTGACGTCGTGGTGGCGTCGATGGCAGAGAGACCTGGCACGGTAGATGCAATAAAACAGCTCTGAAGATGGACTCGTGGCAAGTGGCTACGGCGGCCTCATACCCGGCAGGCGTCCTGATTGAGGAGTACGCCGGACTGGTAGGTGCCCATACTAGGCAGGCGTCCTGGTTGGGACCTCAGGTCTTAGATGTTTAGGTTTGGCTGCGATGTCTGTTTGGTATTAGGCCCAGGCTATCAGCGCCCCTTCATCAATTGGATAGATGTAGCGACAGTTGTTGCTTAGACGGTGGCTTTAGTCTTGCTGTTATATGACTTTTTAAGGTCTTGTGAGAATAATTAATAAAATGGCCGCATGCATCGCCTAGATGCAGAGGCCGGGGATCATCCTCCTTCTCTAAAAAAAGACACAGAAGACATGAACGATGACAAAGAATTATGGAAGATCTATTTTACACGAGGTGTCTTCCATACGCAAAGCTACGAATAGCTAAATTGTCTCATAAGCTACCAAGAACTAGTAGAATGCCCGTGTGCTGCCACGGGTTTTTGAAATATTTTTGTTGAGTTGTATAGACATAATGCGTAAACTTTCACATGTAGAGATAAGATAGCACGGGAATGTCGGTGCCTTGCCATGTGCTACAATTTTTTTGCTAGAATTATGTAAACATAACGCATGTCAAATTTCACATGTAGAGACAAATAGCACGGGCACAATTGGGGTATTTATTGAAGTCCAATTCACTTGCAATGTAAATTGATAAAAGAGATAAATTAACACTATATAAATATAGAGCGGTGATCCAACTAAAATTATATTAAAAATTAATATCTACTGTTCCTTGTGTTGCGCTTAAGAAATTCTCACACAATATTAGAAATGTTGTCTTTAGCTTCATTTGCACGATATTTGAGCAAGTATAATAAAACTTTTTCCTCAGCTTACATTGGTCAATTTTTTTTTGAAAAGGAGGATGTACCCCCGGCCTCTGCATCTGAATGATGCATGCAGCCATTTTATGAATTATTCTCAAAGACCTTACAAAGTAATACATCCATACGCCTGAAGTCACCATCCAAGGAACACATGTTGCTCCTATCCCCTTGATGAAGGGGTGCCAATTGTCCGAGCCTAATACCAAATAGACATCGTAGCAAAGCCTAACATCTAACGCTAGATGCCCCAGCCTAGCCACATATTGGGACTGGGTTACACACTGGTCCGACGCACTCATAAGGTAGCAGATGTTGGCCTAGAAGTTCTCCACGGTGATGCCTCCAAGAAGGGAATGGCGCTGAAGAGCGCCGCCATTGCCGGCCTTGGCATCTAGCCGAGAGCAGGTTTTCACCCAGATCTATTCGAAGAACTCCATCCGGCTTTTTGTGCACGGATCGCCAAAAGGAAACAGTCGTCGCCGCCTAACCGGCCAAGGCACCACCACGGTGCCAGAGCAGCCGATTACGTTAGGTCCACCGTGCAAGCCTGCCGCCGCACACCAGATCCGTCAACCCGCCTAAGCCCAACTGAGCCCGACGAGATCCGAGATTCTGACCACCACCGCGGGAGGCTGCGCCACCGCCGTCGCCACATCCTCCGCCAAGATCCCGCCGCACCGCGCCGCCGAATCACTAGAGTGGCCATGTTGCCGCCGCCAGAGGAAGATGCCGCCGCACGCGACGGAGAAGACCCCGCCGCTACCGTCACAGCCCACAGCCCGGGCTTCGCCGGCGTGAACTCGGGTGGCGGCGGGAGGAAGAGATCAGGGAGAGGAGGCCTAGGGCGCGCGGGGGCCGTGAGTCTCAGTGATTCCTAACTACAGGCGATACATTGTAATCTTACTTTATATCAGAAATGTGTTGTTGTAATCATATAGTAGTGCTTCTAACATTGTTGAGAGTACTCACTGAAGTGATCATAATCCATAATACTATCTATTACTCATGTGTTACTCATGTTGCGAATCCCAACCCCCACCCTGCGCTCACTCTCAATCCTCACTCTTATCACAAATTCCACTGACTCCCGTTCTAAGTGAGTTACCCGAACATGCACTCAGTAAAAGAGATAATGATAGTCATCTTATATATATCGTCATCAAAATTTTGCCTGCACCAAATTTGTACAAAAACAGAAGACAAAAATAGCTTAATATGAGATACGATTTTCTACTCTGACGGCAGCACCACTCCCTTGATAAATCATGAGCTTGCGCTATAGATTCACATGCTTGATCATTCTCTAACCCGTCAACCCCCGCCTTCGCTCCACAGCCTTATTGACCTCCTCCCCCTGACCTCCTTGGGCGACACCTCTCCCACCTTCTCATTTGGCAAATTATATCATAGTAATTAGGAAACAATGGCATCGGCACAATTATCCATGCCATTATAGGATCTGACAATTTAAAATAAGTGAAAATAGTGGGTGTTATCCTAGTTTGCGAAATTGATGAGCTGCTAGAGAACTACATCGCAACCAACATAGAGGACGAAGTTTCCATGACTTCTGTAGCGACCCGACCCAAATGGATCAAGTCTCTGTGCTTAAGTGTCATCCCTGGATCGGTATGCTGACACACACAGTACTCGTGGATTTATAACAGAGGTAAATCACATGTATAAAATAACATAAATACTATTACCTCGATCCAAATAGTAGAAGTAACAAGGTTGTGGATTCCCATCAACACCAACGGCAAAGTTGAGTGTAGAAATCATAACCCTAACGTATCACTTACTCGTCGTAAGATAATCCTGCAACATGAGACGTTGCAGCCACAAAGGGTCAGTACATTGAATGTACTGGCAAATTCACACCATAGAGAATGATGAAAAAGGGCTATCACTACATGCATATATGGCTGGTGGAAAAGCTCTACGGTTATAAGGTTTTTACGAAAAGCCAATTTTTCCCTACTGCAAAGGAATAAATTTTATTTAACTATCATGGTGGTTGTTAAACATTGAGAATGGTTGACAGCATTCTCAATCCCAATTAAGCATCATCATTAAAACCCAACAATATTCATTTAAAGTAACGTGATGAGATTCACATGATAATCCAGGTACTAGATACTCAAGATGTCCATAACCGGGGACACGACTAATCATGATTAGTTTATACACTCTGTAGAGGTTGCGCACTTTTCCACACAAGACTCGATCGCCTCCGTTCGATTTCTCGCACTACATGGTGTTTGAGAAACGGATGACCGAGACATAGTCTTTCAGAAGCGCTAGCACCTTATGATCGGGTAGACCGTACCACCTACATCCCCTACATCTGCTAGTCTACCAATGTAAGAGTTCGCACGACTTAGTCAACTATGCTAGAGCCCATAGTAGCTTGTGGCTGCACACTGAAGTTTCTAGTATGAATAATCTCATGATCCCTTTGAGCCTGGGTGGCGGTCCATAAAAAACAGGCAATCCTGGTCTACCAAGGTGCCTAGACAGGCAATCCTAGAATACCCAGGTGCCTCAATCCACCCAGATGTGTGTTTAAGTTGCCACCTTAAGTAAACCATTAATTAACAATCTCACATCTGTCATGAATACTCTCAAAACCCAATCCACGTCTACGAGCATAGCATGGCAATATAAGCATAATGTAATAGTAACTCCCAAGGGTTTGATAATAAACAGGTAATAGGTACTATCTCAACTACTTCCCATCCCATAATTTAATTAGATCCTAATCATGCAATGTTTGAGGTTTGATTTAATGCAATAAAAACTGGGTATGAAAGAGGTATGATCAAAGTGTGAACTTGCCTGCAATGTTGATGAAGATGATTCGCACTCAAAAATCTTGATAGCTCTACTCGTCACACTCCGGTCAATCTATCGTAATCAAGCAATAGTAACCACACATAAGCAATCACTCAAAAGACCAGAAAGATCAAAGAAGTCGATTCGGAAAACATCAAAACCAAGCAAATAGCTCTTGCAACATAAAACAATTTCTAACAGTACCAAAATTATGTGAATTTGGCCTTATCAGAAAGTTTAGGTCAAGAGCTTTAATTTGCAAAAAGAATCAACTCAAACGGAGTTACAGATAAAAAGATATGATCAAAAAAAGATTCGAATCAAATCTGTTTGAAACAGATTCAAAAAGTTTTCAAAATCTTGTTCAAGTTGGTTTAATTTGTAGAGGCACTCGAGATGAAGATTTAGGCGTTGGTTTCACTGCGTTTGGACAAACGAGCAAAAAGATATGAACGTTTTAAGATCAGGGACTAATCTGCGACAAAAATAATCGCGGATAGGTCCCTGTCAAAAAATATAAAAATAAAAAATAATTTTTTTTACCTTCACTATTCCGGCGATCACCGCCGGCGGCGGCGGCGCTGGCGAGAGGCGGCGGTGCTGCTACAGGGCAAGGGCGGGGCGAGGTGTAAAACTAGCGCCCGGGTGCGGCTTATAAAGGCCTCGGGTGGGAGGAGTCCGGCCCGGGCACGCTGTGTAGGTCGGTTCACTCTTTTTTAATTTGGAAAGAGGTAAAACAGAGAAAAGAAATAACAAACGGAGTCCCAAAATTATGAAATAAATTTCTATGGTCTTCTAGAAATATTTAAGACTAAGTGAACATTTTTCGGGACCAAAATAAATACTTTGAAAAATGCATTTTTTTTCCTAAATTAAGAAAACAAACTCTGAATAAAATCCGAAAAAAATCCAATAAAATTATTTTGACTCTAAATTACTTTTCCAATATTTCTCAGGTATTTTTGAGGAAGTCCTATTATCCTCTCTCTGTTTTTTATTTTGAGAAATAATCGGAAAGAATTTAATACGGTCAAAATAGATCCAGTTTCATATTTGAATTAAGTTCAAAATGAATTTGAAATAAAACCCCAACTCTCTCATGTTGGTCCTTGAGTTGCTTAGGTTTTCTGGATCACCAAATCAAATAAAACAAAATGCATAAAAATAAAGAATGCAAATGAATAATCCATATGGTAACATCCAAATTGAAATTTATTTTCAAAAGGACGTTAAATTGGATTTCTTTGAAACTTCCAACTCATATTTCATATAATTTGAAGAAGTCATTTTATCTTCTCTCATGAAAATCATTGAGTTGCATAAAGTTTCTGAATTGGAAATGTTTCCAAATGGAATTCAAATATTTTCAAAAACCCTTTTCATTTAATTAAATGGAAGAAGTCATATCATCTTCTCTCTAGGGTTTTGTAGTTGAAAATAATTTGAATTCAGGAGATCATAAAATGCAAATGTGAAAGTTTGGGAAAGTCCTTTTATTCCCTCTCATTTAACTTTCAAAAAGCTTCGAATTTCACTCACTTTCAATCAATCAATCAAACAATCAATCTATCTATTTATTATAACATTCCAAAATTTAGAATTTTGGGATGTTACAAACCTACCACCCTTAAAATGAATCTCGTCCTCAAGATTCAGAGAGGCTAGAAAGAAATAGGTTGGGTTTGGGGTCTTCTCAAAATCCATCGATCATCACAGGAGGTCTGGGGTGCTACCACCCTTAGAAACATTTTTACGGTCCCATCAATACTCATATACTCCATCCTTATTCTTGACGGGGCCGGTCTTCTCAGATTCTCGGCAAATTCCTTCTCTGGGCTCTTCCGGTAGTGGCATAACCTTTTCCTCCATTCTTCTGTCCTTTCCTCTTCGTAAGGTTATTCCGAGATTGGGTCTTCTTAGCTGACGGGTCTGGCGCCAAAACTAAACAACTATCGATATCTCATGGTGGTAAACAATGTATGGTTTCTCCTGCAGGAAATGGGTCTGGGTTGAATCTCACCGTATAACCTACGGTTGGCAACAACTGCCGTGTACAAGGGAAAAATACCTATACCATTCTAAGTTTAAACATGGTTTTGATCATCTTATCTTTACTATAGGTAAGTCACTCAGATTTACCATCCCACATAGCAAGGCGAATAATAAGAGTAAGTCGGTATGGTGATCAATCCATCCCGCACCCAAATCATTACCTTGTATACGGTTTAGCGAATCTCGCATTCTAACACTCGGTCATCCTCACAAGCATTTCAGAATTTCTCTTGTGGACAAACCAAGTTCGGATAAATCCATAGATTCTGCAAGCCAAACAACCATCTATCGTTCCTTCACAACTCTCAGGTTTTGAGTAATTCCTATAAGATTGTCTATCGATAAAATGTAACTCCTTCCAGGGTTTTTCCTTCAGCAAGAGTGTGCTTGCTTCTAGGCAGGTTCTGGGGCCTGTGGGTTATGGCCCATCTCATCACTTGCAAACCTTGAACTCATCATCGGGGCAACGGATCTCTAATCCAACATCCAACTTCCAGCTTCCTAGTGTACTAAAATCCATCTAGTTGTACTGTCTTCCTTCCTTCTGTTGGTACCAAACTAAGACGTGATTACTCAAACTCATCATGGAATTTCCATTGATCCATATTTCCAACATCATACCTCCTTTATATCCAATAGTAATTCATCTCTTCCTTCTCGTGCAATATCCCACATACCGAAACAAGACTCATTCTTATTTTGTCAAAAATCCGTGGTATATCATTCTCCTTTCCATGGATCAAGTGTCCTCACAGGGTACTACCACCCTTAAAATGACACAAACTCATCCATAGACCATATTACTCATATCCTCGAAAACGGTCAAAATCTTCCTTCACAGAGTAACAACTCATAAGATCCAATCAGTACTAAGGATGCTAACTTTATTGGTCCTCTAATTACTAAAATCTCCTGCATAGCACTTCTTCAACTGGGAGATGTGAAACACATCATGAACTCTTAACAGTCCTTCGGGTGACTCCAACTTGTTGGCCACTTCTCCCATACTCTCCAAAACTCGGTATGGTCCTACAAATCTCGGGGCTAACTTTCCCTTAACTCCAAATCTATTAACTCCTCGAAGAGGGGACACACGAAGACATGCTCTGTCTCCAATTTCATAGACTACCTCCTTGCGTTTTTGAGTCTGCATAACTCTTCTGTCTGGACTAAGCTACCTTCAGTCTATCTCGAATCAACTTATCATTTTCTTCTGACTCCTTGATCACATCCCCGTCCACCAGAAACGTTCCTTCAAATCCAAATACATCTTGGTGTTTCCGAGGTGTATCGAGTATGGTGGGTCATGAGCCTCCTGAAGTATTAACTTCCTGATCTTTGCATTGTTGGGCACATATACATGGTCCTCGAACCATAAGGTGTCGTGCTCATCCTTACGAAAACCTTTGGCCTTTACTTTGCTCATCCTCTCTTTTACATCAGCAATCTCCGTGTCATCCTTCTGAGCTTCACGGATCTTTCCCAACAATGTAGACTGAACTTCCATTGCTGCAACAAAACCTTTGGGGACAATCTCCAACCGAAGTTCCCTGAGATCCTCAGCTAACTCCTTTGGTAATCCTCTGATTATGAGGGTATTCGTCCTTGTTTTTTTATGGTTGTGTCCTATTTCTCCTCAAAGCTTGTCTGCACAAGGTTTCTCCATATCCTTTCCATAAGGCCTCAACTTCTGGGACACAAGACGAGATATTTGTAGAGTCAACTTAAATTCTTCCCAAGTGATTACTCTTTGCCATCCATTGATGGTTTGGTACATCCTCCACCAAGTAGCAACAACTCTTACAAGGCACTGAATAGCATGCTGGGCCATGTCCTTTCTGGCTATAGTGTTATTCTCCATGTGATCCTCCATGTTCTGAATCCATCGGCCCGTCTCCAATTGAGTCATTGGTCCAGAAACATATGGGTTCATCTCTATTCATCCTCTATTGGGTCCATGGGTTTTGGGGTGGGATAAGAGAGTTCGAGAGGGATACACACAATACAAACAACAGTTTTGAAAAGGCAGATTTTATTGTGGTTGTCGGAAAACAACAAACAAATGACAGCTCACAAACGTCGCATCTAACGTAGGTATAGTAGGGGTTTGGTCTTCTAAAGTCAATAAATCTTCAAAACCGCCAAATTCTTCAAGTCTTGTTCATGCCTCCAATGGCTTGTTCCGATCATGCTTGTCTTTCTCAAGTCCTTTTTGCTAGATCATCTATGTTGACGCGAAGTCTCTCGTGACCTCCTTTAATATTTTTGGAGTTGCGTTCCAAACTTCCGGGTTTCAACATCCTTGACATGAACCATGGCACTACGGTCCTTCCGTTCCTGACTAATCTCCTGTATCTCGAGGATTTTGCTCCTCCAGCTTGGCTACTTTCAGCTTCTAGGTCCCGAGTTCTTTACAAAATGCTTCCTTTCAAATACGGCTTCTTGTGGCTCCATCTTAACTTCTTGATGTAATACTCCAGATCCTGGTGATACACTGGCTAAGGTTAAAACTTCATATTGCTGATGGGTGCTCCATCAGCCTTCTACCATCCAACCCTTCCATGCATATACATGCTTAACTCAGGACGGTGACAATAGCATAAGTGGGAGATAACTTCATGGATAGCTGTGTTTCTGCTCTTGTCATTTCGATGAGCTATCATTCCATAGTTGATATCTCTTTCCTTAGGGTTTTCTTGACAAATCCTTGAGTTCTTAACTCTACATGCTCCGGTCTTTCTCCGATACACCTTGATCTCGGGTATTGACAACTTCCATAGTCTGCCAAGTTCCATAAGGGTAGCCTTCCTAGGTCATAAAAATCTGGGAATTCTTCAGAGCCTTCAAATCTCCTAGTCTTTAGAGTCTTCAACCACTGTAGTTTCCATTATCATAATGTATGGTAAAATCCTCTTCATTCCAATTGGTCTTAGTTGTCCGATATCTTGTACTTCTTGAAGTGGTCTCATTCGTCGAATCTTCGTGTGGTCAAAAGGGGGAAAGGGTATAGTCTCACTAAAGGGAATATTCGAATAAGCTCAGAAGAGAAGAGAGGTAAAAGATCTTTTTTTATTGAAAGGGAAAGTTGTAGAGAAAAATATTTGCTATGGGCTTGCCAGTTTCTAGGGTCACGTCCTACAGTCAACATGTGCTCTGATACCATCTTGTAGCGACCCGACCCGAATGGATCAAGTCTCTATGCTTAAGTGTCATCCCTGGATCGGTATGCTGACACACACAGTACTCGAGGATTTATAACAGAGGTAAATCACATGTATAAAATAACGTAAATACTATTACCTCGATCCAAATAGCAGAAGTAACAAGGTTGTGGATTCCCATCAACACCAACGGCAAAGTTGAGTGTAGAAATCGTAACCCTAACGTATCACTTACTCGTCGTAAGATAATCCTGCAACATGAGACGTTGCAGCCACAAAGGGTCAGTACATTGAATGTACTGGCAAATTCACACCATAGAGAATGATGAAAAATGGCTATCACTACATGCATATATGACTGGTGGAAAAGCTCTATGGTTATAAGGTTTTTGCGAAAAGCCAATTTTTCCCTACTGCAAAGGAATAAATTTTATTTAACTATCATGGTGGTTGTTAAACATTGAGAATGGTTGACAGCATTCTCAATCCAAATTAAGCATCATCATTAAAACCCAACAATATTCATTTAAAGTAACATGATGAGATTCACATGATAATCCAGGTACTAGATACTCAAGACGTATCATGTCACATATTTTGATAGAGATCAAAGGCACAAGATGATGATGGCCATATCATGTCACATATTTTGATTGCATGTGATGTTTATCCTTTATGTATCTTATTTTGCTTAGTTCGGTGGTAGCACTATAAGATCATCTCTAACTAAATTTCAAGGTATAAGTGTTCTCCCTGAGTATGCACCGTTGGACAGTTCATCGTGCCGAGACACCACGTGATGATCGGGTGTGATAAGCTCTACGTTCACATACAACGGGTGCAAGGCAGTTTTGCACACGCAGAATACTTTAGTTAAACTTGACGAGCCTAGCATATGCAGATATGGCCTCAGAACACTGAGACCGAAAGGTCGAGCGTGAATCATATAGTAGATATGATCAACATATTGATGTTCACCATTGAAAGCTACTCCATTTCACGTGATGATCGGTTATGGTTTAGTTGATTTGGATCACATGATCACTTAGAAGATTAGAGGGATGTCTTTCTAAGTGGGAGTTCTTAAGTAATATGATTAATTGAACTTAAATTTATCATGAACTTAGTACCTGATAGTATCTTGCTTGTCTATGTTTGATTGTAGATAGATGGCCCGTGCTGTTGTTCCGTTGAATTTTAATGCATTCCTTGAGAAAGCAAAGTTGAAAGATGATGGTAGCAATTACACAGACTGGGTCCATAACTTGAGGATTATCCTCATTGCTGCACAGAAGAATTACGTCCTGGAAGCACCGCTAGGTGCCAGGCCTGCTGCTGGAGCAACACCAGATGTTATGAACGTCTGGGAGAGCAAAGCTGATGAGTACTCGATAGTTCAGTGTGCCATGCTTTACGGCTTAGAATCGGGACTTCAACGACATTTTGAACTTCATGGAGCATATGAGATGTTCCAGGAGTTGAAGTTAATATTTCAAGCAAATGCCCGAATTGAGAGATATGAGGTCTCCAATAAATTCTATAGCTACAAGATGGAGGAGAATAGTTCTGTCAGTGAACATATACTCAAAAATGTCTGGGTATCATAATCACTTGACTCAACTGGGAGTAAATCTTCCTGTTGATAGTGTCATTGACAGAGTTCTTCAATCACTGCCACCAAGCTACAAGAGCTTCGTGATGAACTATAACATGCAAGGGATGGATAAGACAATTCCCGAGCTCTTCGTAATGCTAAAGGCTGCGGAGGTAGAAATCAAGAAGGAGCATCAAGTGTTGATGGTCAACAAGACCGCCAGTTTCAAGAAAAAAGGCAAAGGGAAGAAGAAGGGGAACTTCAAGAAGAACAGTAAGCAAGTTACTGCTCAGGAGAAGAAACCCAAATCTGGACCTAAGCCTGAAACTGAGTGCTTCTACTGCAAGCAGACTGGACACTGGAAGCGGAACTGCCCCAAGTATTTGGCGGATAAGAAGGATGGCAAAGTGAACAAAGGTATATGTGATATACATGTTATTGATGTGTACCTTACTAGAGCTCGCAGTAGCACCTGGGTATTTGATACTGGTTCTATTGCTAACATTTGCAACTCGAAACACGGACTACGGATTAAGCGAACACAGGCAAATGACGAGGTGACGATGCGCGTGGGAAATGGTTCCAAAGTCGATGTGATCGCGGTCGGCATGCTACCTCTACATCTACCTTCGGGATTAGTTTTAGACCTAAATAATTGTTATTTGGTGCCAGCGTTGAGCATGAACATTATATCTGGATCTTGTTTAACGCGAGACGGTTATTCATTTAAATCAGAGAATAATGGTTTTTTTATTTATATGAGTAATATCTTTTATGGTCATGCATCCTTGAAGAGTGGTCTATTTTTGATGAATCTTGATAGTAGTGATACACATATTCATAATGTTGAAGCCAAAAGATGCAGAGTTGATAATGGTAGTGCAACTTATTTGTGGCACTGCCGTTTAGGTCATATCGATGTAAAGCACATGAAGAAACTCCATATTGATGGACTTTTGGAATCACTTGATTATGAATCACTTGGTACTTGCGAACCGTGCCTCACGGGCAAGATGACCAAAACGCCGTTCTCCGGTACTATGGAGAGAGCAACGGATTTGTTGGAAATCATACATACAGATGTATGTGGTCCGATGAATATTGAGGCTCGTGGCGGATATCATTATTTTCTCACCTTCACAGATGATTTAAGCAGATATGGGTATATCTACTTAATGAAACATAAGTCTGAAACATTTGAAAAGTTCAAAGAATTTCAGAGTGAAGTTGAAAATCATCGTAACAAGAAAATAAAGTTTCTACGATCTGATCGTGGAGGAGAATATTTGAGTTACGAGTTTGGTCTACATTTGAAACAATGCGGAATAGTTTCACAACTCACGCCACCCGGAACACCACAGCGTAATGGTGTGTCCGAACGTCGTAATCATACTTTACTAGATATGGTGCCATCTATGATGTCTCTTACAGATTTACCGCTATCGTTTTGGGGTTATGCTTTAGAGATGGCTGCATTCACGTTAAATAGGGCACCATCGAAATCCGTTGAGACGATGCCTTATGAACTGTGGTTTGGCAAGAAACCAAAGTTGTCATTTCTGAAAGTTTGGGGCTGCGATGCTTATGTGAAAAAGCTTCAACCTAATAAGCTCGAACCCAAATCAGAGAAATGTGTCTTCATAGGATACCCAAAGGAAACTGTTGGGTACACCTTCTATCACAGATCTGAAGGCAAGACTTTCGTTGCTAAGAATGGATCCTTTCTAGAGAAGGAGTTTCTCTCGAAAGAAGTGAGTGGGAGGAAAGTAGAACTTGATGAGGTAATTGTACCTGCTCCCTTGTTGGAAATTGTACATCACAGAAACCGGTTTCTGTGACACCTACACCAATTAGTGAGGAAGCTAATGATAATGATCATGAAACTTCAGATCAAGTTACTACCGAACCTCGTAGATCAACCATAATAAGATCCGCACCAGAGTGGTACGGTAATCCTGTTCTGGAAGTCATGCTACTAGATCATGATGAACCTACAAACTATGAAGAAGCGATGGTGAGCCCAGATTCCGCAAAATGGCTAGAAGCCATGAAATCTGAGATGGGATCCATGTATGAGAACAAAGTATGGACTTTGGTTGACTTGCCCGTTGATCGGCAAGCAATTGAGAATAAATGGATCTTCGAGAAGAAGACTGACGCTGACGGTAATGTTACTGTCTATAAAGCTCGACTTGTTGCAAAAAGTTTTCGACAAGTTCAAGGGATTGACTACGATGAGACCTTCTCACCCGTAGCGATGCTTAAGTCTGTCCGAATCATGTTAGCAATTGCTGCATTTTATGATTATGAAATTTGGCAAATGGATATTAAAACTGCATTCCTGAATGGATTTCTGGAAGAAGAGTTGTATATGATGCAGCCAGAAGGTTTTGTCGATCCAAAGGGAGCTAACAAAGTGTGCAAGCTCCAGCGATCCATTTATGGACTGGTGCAAGCCTCTCGGAGTTGGAATAAACGCTTTGATAGTGTGATCAAAGCATTTGGTTTTGTACAAACTTTTGGAGAAGCCTATATTTACAAGAAAGTGAGTGGGAGCTCTGTAGCATTTCTAATATTATATGTGGATGACATATTATTGATTGGAAATGATATAGAATTTCTGGATAGCATAAAGGGATATTTGAATTAGAGTTTTTCAATGGAAGACCTCGGTGAAGCTGCTTACATATTGGGCATTAAGATCTATAGAGATAGATCAAGACACTTAATTGGACTTTCACAAAGCACGTACCTTGACAAAGTTTTGAAGAAGTTCAAAATGGATCAGGCAAAGAAAGGGTTCTTGCATGTGTTACAAGGTGCGAAGTTGAGTAAGACTCAATGTCCGACCACCGCAGAAGATAGAGAGAAAATGAAAGATGTTCCCTATGCTTCAGCCATAGGCTCTATCATGTATGCAATGTTGTGTACCAGACCTAATGTGTGCCTTGCTATAAGTCTAGCAGGGAGGTACCAAAGTAATCCTGGAGTGGATCACTAGACAACGGTCAAGAACATCCTGAAGTACCTGAAAAGGATTAAGGATATGTTTCTCGTATATGGAGGTGACAAAGAGCTCATCATAAATGGTTACGTTGATGCAAGCTTTGACACTGATTCGTACGATTCTAAATTGCAAACTGGATACGTGTTTATATTGAACGGTGGAGCTGTCAGTTGGTGCAGTTCTAAACAAAGCTTCGTGGCGGGATCTACATGTGAAGCGGAGTACATAGCTGCTTCGGAAGCACCAAATGAAGGAGTTTGGATGAAGGAGTTCATATCCGATCTAGGTGTCATACCTACTGTATCGGGTCCAATGAAAATCTTTTGTGACAATACTGGTGCAATTGCCTTGGCGAAGGAATCCAGATTTCACAAGAGAACCAAGCACATCAAGAGACGCTTCAATTCCATTCGGGATTTAGTCCAAGTGGGAGACATAGAAATTTGCAAGATACATACGGATCTGAATGTTGCAGACCCGCTGACTAAGCCTCTTCCACGAGAAAACATGATCAGCACCAAGGCTCCATGGGTGTTAGAATCATTACTGTGTAATCTAGATTATTGACTCTAGTGCAAGTGGGAGACTGAAGGAAATATGCCCTAGAGGCAATAATAAAGTTATTATTTATTTCCTTATATCATGATAAATGTTTATTATTCATGCTAGAATTGTATTAACCAGAAACATAATACATGTGTGAATACATAGACAAACAGAGTGTCACTAGTATGCCTCTACTTGACTAGCTCGTTGATCGAAGATGGTTATGTTTCCTAGCCATAGACTGTTGCAAATATGCCCTAGAGGCAATAATAAAAGGATTATTATTATATTTCCTTGTTCATGATAATTGTCTTTTATTCATGCTATAATTGTGTTATCCGGAAATCGTAATACATGTGTGAATACATAGACACCAACATGTCCCTAGTAAGCCTCTAGTTAACTAGCTCGTTGATCAATAGATAGTCATGGTTTCCTGACTATGGACATTGGATGTCATTGATAACGAGATCACATCATTAGGAGAATGATGTGATGGACAAGACCCAATCCTAAACATAGCACAAGATCGTATAGTTCGTTTGCTAGAGTTTTTCCAATGTCAAGTATCTTTTCCTTAGACCATGAGATCGTGTAACTCCCGGATACTGAAACGCCCCCGATTCAATCGTACACTAATCATGCACGCAACTGTGTACGATCAAGATCAGGGACTCACGGGAAGATATCACAACACAACTCTACAAATAAAATAAGTCATACAAGCATCATAATACAAGCCAGGGGCCTCGAGGGCTCGAATACAAGTGCTCGATCATAGACGAGTCAGCGGAAGCAACAATATCTGAGTACAGACATAAGTTAAACAAGTTTGCCTTAAGAAGGCTAGCACAAACTGGGATACAAATCGAAAGAGGCGCAGGCCTCCTGCCTGGGATCCTCCTAAACTACTCCAGGTCGTCGTCAGCGGGCAGCACGTAGTAGTAGGCACCTCCGGTGTAGTAGGGGTCGTCGTCGACGGTGGAGTCTGACTCCTGGACTCCAGCATCTGGTTGCGACAACCAGGTAGAAGGGAAAGGGGGAAAAGAGGGAGAAAAGCAACCGTGAGTACTCATCCAAAGTACTCGCAAGCAAGGAACTACACTACATATGCATGGATATATGTGTAAGGAGGCCATATCAGTGGACTGAACTGCAGAATGCCAGAATAAGAGGGGGATAGCTAATCCTGTCGAAGACTACGCTTCTGGCAGCCTCCGTCTTGCAGCATGTAGTAGAGAGTAGATTGAAGTCCTCCAAGTAGCATCTCCAAGTAGCAACTCCAAGTAGCATCGCATAGCATAATCCTACCCGGCAATCCTCTCCTCGTCGCCCTGCGGAAAAGCGATCACCGGGTTGTCTGTGGAACTTGGAAGGGTGTGTTTTATTAAGTATCCGGTTCTAGTTGTCATAAGGTCAAGGTACAACTCCAAGTCGTCCTGTTACCGAAGATCACGGCTATTCGAATAGATTAACTTCCCTGCAGGGGTGCACCACATAGCCCAACACGCTCGATCCCATTTGGCCGGACACACTTTCCTGGGTCATGCCCGGCCTCGGAAGATCAACACATCGCAGCCCCACCTAGGCAAAACAGAGAGGCCAGCACGCCGGTCTAAACCTAAGCGCACAGGGGTCTGGGCCCATCGCCCATAGCACACCTGCACGTTGCGAGGGCGGCCGAAAGCAGACCTAGCCTAGTGGCGTTCCAGTCCAATTCGGCGCGCGCCGCTCCGTCGCTGACGTCTGAAGTGCTTCGGCTGATACCACGACGTCGGGATACCCATAACTACTCCCACGTAGATGGTTAGTGCGTATAGGCTCGTAGCCGACTCAGATCAAATACCAAGATCTCGTTAAGCGTGTTAAGTATCCGCGAACGCCGAACAGGGCCAGGCCCACCTGTCTCCTAGGTGGCCTCAACCTGCCCTGTCGCTCCGCCACAAAGTAACAGTCGAGGGCCGTCGGGAACCCAGGCCCACCTCTACCGGGATGGAGCCACCTGTCCTTTCAGCCCCCTCGTCAGAATCACTTGCGGGTACTCAATGAGCTGACCCGACTTTAGTCACCATCTGTATAGTATGTATGTATGTATAGTATATACCCGTGATCACCTCCCAAGTGATCACGGCCCGATAGTATAGCAAGGCAGACTGACAAGAATGTAGGGCCAATGATGATAAACTAGCATCCTATACTAAGTATTTAGGATTGCGGTTAAAGGTATCAACAGTAGTAACAAGGACAGGCTATGCATCAGGATAGGTATAACAGAAAGCAGTAACATGCTACACTACTCTAATGCATGCAGTATAGAGTAGAATAGGCGATATCTGGTGATCAAAGGGGGGGCTTGCCTGGTTGCTCTGGCAAGAGAGAGGAGTCGTCAACTCCGTAGTCGAACTGGTCAACAGCAGCGTCGGTCTCGTAGTCTACCGGAGAGAAGAGGGAGGAGAAACAGTAAATACATAGCAAGCAAGTGCATAACAGGATAACAGGCAGAGCTAGACGTGTTCTACGCGGTAGGAGGTGATACCGGTGAAGGGGGGAAGCATCCGGGAAGTATTCCCGGGGTTCCGTGTTTTCGGGCAGAGGAGCCGGAGGGGGGGAAAGTTGCGAGTTCGATAGGTTAGGGGGGTGTGGCGGACGAACGGGTTGCGTATCCGAAATCGTCTCGTCGTTCTGAGCAACTTTCATGTAGAAAGTATTTTAATCCGAGTTACGGATTAAAAGATATGATTTTCTAAAGATTTTATTAATTTCTGGAATTTAATTAATTATTTAATTAATTCGAAAAACAGATTAATGACATCAGCATGATGTCATGCTGACATCAGCAGTCAACAGAGTTGACGTGGTCAACCTGACATGTGGGTCCAGTGCGACCCACCTGTCATTCTTTGTTTAGGTTAATTACAGATTAGTTAATTTAATTACTATTTAATTAACCTAACTAGTTAACTAAATTAATTAAACCGGATTAATTAACTTAATTAATTCATTAGATAATTAATTAATTAATAATTAATTTTATTAAATCATTTTTATTTTTATTAATTATATTTATTTTAATTAATTTTAATTATTTTTTTTATTTTTTTTATTTTTTTTTAATCCCTCTTTTTTTTCTGGGGCGTGGGCCCCATGTGTCTGTGGCCCAGAGGGGCTAGCGGGCATGGGTGCGGGCGCTCGCCCGAACGGCGTGGGCGCTGGGCGCGGGCGCACCCGAGCGGGCACTCGCCCGCAGGGTGGGACGAGGCCGCC
>NC_041386.1:521855822-521861173 GCF_002162155.2 Triticum dicoccoides
AGAGGGGATCGATCTCGATCCAGGGGGATCGGGGGAGGGAGTGGGGCGAGTGGGGGGGTTAGGGTTACGGGGTGGGGATAAGGAGAGAGAGGAGGGGCCGGCTGGGCCGGCCTGATTGGCCCCGAGGCCATCTGGGCCGAGGCCCAGCGAGGGGGGGGGGCTATAATTTCTATTCTTTCTTTTTTTTTGTTCCTTTTCTTTTACTGTTTTATTTTATTCTAGTTTTATAAAACATAAAAGTTGTATCTTAAATAGTAACACTAATTATACCTCTGCCACAAAAAGGTTTAACCCCCAAATAATATAGTTTAGTATTTTATAAAATACCAACACATTTATTTATTTGTTTTACCTACAGTTTTAATTATTTGAATGCATTTAGACATTTTATAAAAATGTGGTTCCTCCACCAACATTACTTATGAATTATTTGTTACATTTAGCACATTTTAGTTTTGACTTTTGAAAACTTTAACCGTTTGACTTTATTTTGAATTTGAATTTGAATCGGTTTCGAACCAATGTGAGTTTAGCAACAGTAATCGTGGTGACGTGGCATCATTAGCAAAGGTTTACTGTAGCTTGATTATCCGGGCGTCACAATTCTCCTCCACTACAAGAAATCTCGTCCCGAGATTTAGGAGCGGTTACAAGGGGAAGGGATCTGGTTACGAAATTCTAAAGATTCTTCTCGGTCATAGTTGCTCTTCTCGAAGAGGTCGATCCATTACTTTGATGTCTTCGGTCCTCTGCTTCAGGTCGTCATGATGAAGTCACCGTCCTTCCTTCAGGACCATCACCGAACTTACGAAAGGGTGAGAAGGGAAAACTGTATATGGATGGATTCTAACAAGATCGAGCATCAGACGGTTAACTCAGGGAAGAAGCATAAGTTTCTCCCAATTTGAAACTTAAGAAGATATCGAGAGCAAAGTAAGAAGGTACCATGAGAAGTTTCAAACGGATAGGCAATCGTCCGATGCCTAATCAGAAGGTGAAAGGGTTTCAGGGCAACGAGAATAGGTATTGCGCCTCATACCAGAATAGATCACTAGACAGGTGGTCCGTGAATTACATACGAAGTCGAGCGTGAGGAACAACCTTGGGAATAGGTGTTGTATAGGAGAGTCAGGTTTCGATCCTGTGGAACTGTGGGTTATGGGCCCACCATGTGGGATAAAAGTAGGAGGGGTGACATCTTGCATGGTCACGATAGCAAGGCATGTCAGAGGCTAGTCTGTCAGTTATGTCGGCAACAACATCGATACCAAGGGCGAGGGACGAAGAGAACCATTCTCCTGCTCGTTGAACGAGGCGGACCAATAGGCAAAGTTCTCATCCATCGGTGGTTACCGGAATGTCATCAACAATAGAAACAAGGTCTTACTGACAGAATTGTACACCGAGGTGTTTACCTAAGTAGGAGAAAACTACTGCTTACATCATATAGATCACAAGAAGGTTTAAACAATCCCAATGGAAAGGAAAAGTGATTGTCAGGTTTAAGCAGAACAATGGAAAGGAAAATGTGTTTAAACACATATTTCAAGGGTATATCCTTCCCAAGGACAAGCAGAGTAAGATATCCATGACAGGATATAATGTAGAAAACCCTTTAGAAACGGGGAGAGAAACTTCATGACATTACCCATACAGCGGTGTTTGGATAATTTAGCAGGAAACATTTAGCATTGGCTTCAAATGTCCTTGTTGACAATCGGAGTACCACAAACATGCTTCGAGATAGCATTACATGGTCTTCAAGCAAGTTCAGACTTTGGAAACAAAAAGGGTCCATCAGGAAGAACTTATAGAATAAGTCTTACAATTTCCTCATGGAAGAAAGGATAGCCTAGCTGAAAAGGGAAACTATAACAATTGGGCCTCCAGCCAGGTGTGCTAGGCATGACATCACCTTACCGGGTCACATAAGGACCATTGTTGTAACTCTTGGAAATATGTTCCAACCATCATATCTGACCTAGATTCAGATCTGATTAGTGCCAGGATACCTCCGACTTAGTAAGCCTGAGAAGAAAAGGTGCAACACAATTGACGAGATGACAATGTAAGGTTCTCGGGAAATGAACTATGAAGTGACTTCCGTTAACAAGAGTTCATCATTAATCCAAGGAGAGGACAAAGAGGTGTCTGGTGAACTCAACGGCAATTCATCGAGATTTCCAAAAGATGGATTTCCACAATTAAGTGAACAAGGAGATAACATTTGTCAGATCAAATGATATAAGGAAGTATGCTCACGGAAAACATACACAATTAAACATTGGTTGAAAGGTGCGCCCAAAATATGGGTTGGGTTGCACGACCAATGTTAGAATGGTGATTCAATAATCAATAGTGTAAGAACGAACGACCGACCATTAGCTTCAAAGCAATAGGGTTGCTAGAAGTGCAGAATCCAAACAACACCATTCACTTGTTGGTACCCCGGTTGGAATCAACACGAGGACCAAGAAAGAATGGTGATGGTGAGAAGTATCACGATACCAAGAATTCTTAAGAGGTGGTGAAATTCTCACAACATTCCTGACATAAAAGATGGCAATACTCCAAGGTAAAGGAGAACAAATGCTGGATAGCAAGGATCTCAAGGTATAACACAAAACACAAACAAGTTTGTGTTGAAGGGAAGGCAATCGAGTGGTCGATGATAACACAAATCATCGAGGGCAAGGATGGTATTTCTCATCAGGAATTCAATTGATATCCTTAAGGAGCTCGAAATGTTGACGATGATCATGACAATTTCTGTCGAGAGGTTTCATGGAGATGTAATCAGTCGGCGATGACATCAAGTCAAACGAATGATGAAGCGAAAGGTTATTGGAACCATGGGTACGTCACAAACTTGAAATCAAGTTTGTTGTTTGAGGTGAGACGATAAGACAAGGAAGATCGACGTAAGCTTAGCCCATCATCGAAATTGTGCTCCGGAAAGAAGGACCAGGTAGCACAGTTAAAATTTGGCACGATAATGATATAGTCGAGTAGGCTCGGAATGACGTGATTGAGTTCAAACTCGTACTTAAAGAAGATTACTAAGAGTTGTTGAACCGTAGTGTGGACTCGGTTCAGTTATCGGTGTCTTTGAGTGTTTAATAACTTAGAGCCCATGAAAAATTGGAATCAATGAGAATGTAGCACTTGATGAAGAACTCATAAGAAGTTATGCAGTTTCGTGATAATCTTGAGATACCAGGGGTAATACTCGACGGCAATTCAAAGTAGAGGTTGGACTGGGGTATTACCCCGTAGAAGACAAGTGCTTAAACTTGCACGAGAAATGTTATTTAAAGGAGAATATGGTCGGAACCACGATTGCAAAAGGCCAGATCCCAGATATAAGATGAACTTATACCAAAGGAATAATTATTTTTACGAGCAGCTTCCATGATAAGTTATACATCGTGTCCCTGGGCATGAACGCAAGGTTCAAGGTCGACTCCCACTTCTTCAATGTATAACCTTCCATTCACTATTCGCTTTGATAAAGGCATTAGTGTTGAAAGTTTTACCTGGTGAAATACCAGATGAGTATGACTCGTGAAAACTTCCGAGTTCACACATATAAAGGAAGGCATCGGATCAACCCGTTAGGGTATCGTGGAAACATATACCACAATCTTCAAGAGTAGATATCACCAGCTCAAAAGCAGAGCATGGTTGGCAAAAGGAGAGGATACAATTTACCAAAGGCATTATGTATCGGAGAAAGAACTCACAAGGTGATTAATTAAGGACATTGTCGGATAATAATCCAACAGTGGATATGGTGATCCACAATGGAGCTGACGTGAGTATCAATACCCAATCAGAGGAAGAAGAATGCAAATGCATCGTTTTATAGAACATCTGAATAATTCAACGTTTAAATAACAAAGGAATTATGATTTTCGAATCAAGGGATCAAGAGCAAACGCTCTGATCAAGGACGGACAAGTTGAATAGACTTAGGGGTACAATCGATGGCAATCTGATTGGCTGAGGACCAGCTCGCGTCTTAAATGACATCTGAGCTGGAAGGATGAATTCTATGATCTGAGTGAGGATTGCGAGCATTCGCAACATATTGAGTCAATGGACTCAAAATGATATTGACAAAGGTTGCCAATAAGATTACTATACTTAATTATGGGATTAACCATAATGCAAGCAAGCAAGAATTACAGGGGCAATAGGTTGTTCAGGATTTTCGGAAGACCGAATGGTATTTCGAAGAATTTTGTGAACTGCATGAATATCTGGGGATGAGCGGATACTCGATGAGTGCAAGAATTATCCGTAGGGGTATTCAGGTGACAAAGAACATCAAGGCAGTAAGCTCAAAGGATTATCGAAACAACGACGAGTATTTCGGGGTATCCTGTAATAACAAGACCAACTGGGGATGATTGTAAGAATAACAATTGAAAGTAGTTATCCATATGGGTTCATGGTGGAAGGGGAATTGCAAACGCGATGAACACAAGTCCTCGGGTTAACAGCGGAGAGTATCTTCAGGGTCTTCATGTGCAGCAGACGATCATCAGTAATAAGGGGCTCTCCGGGTGGATGCGATCACGAGATCCTAATCTTAGAGTTAGCAAATTCATTTAACCCGAATAGTAGAGAGATCAGAGTCCCAGAGTATAGGTCGAGGAGTAAAAGATCCTACTACCACCCGATGGCGACGTGGGCCCATGGGCCACACAGCCATGTCAGTAAAAGTTTTTCAACGACTAGACTCGACTTCGGCCAAGGAGTTGGAAAGGGGGATTCCTACAGGCAGTCGGCTCTGATACCAACTTGAAACGCCCCCGATTCAATCGTACACTAATCATGCACGCAACTGTGTACGATCAAGATCAGGGACTCACGGGAAGATATCACAACACAACTCTACAAATAAAATAAGTCATACAAGCATCATAATACAAGCCAGGGGCCTCGAGGGCTCGAATACAAGTGCTCGATCATAGACGAGTCAGCGGAAGCAACAATATCTGAGTACAGACATAAGTTAAACAAGTTTGCCTTAAGAAGGCTAGCACAAACTGGGATACAAATCGAAAGAGGCGCAGGCCTCCTGCCTGGGATCCTCCTAAACTACTCCAGGTCGTCGTCAGCGGGCAGCACGTAGTAGTAGGCACCTCCGGTGTAGTAGGGGTCGTCGTCGACGGTGGAGTCTGACTCCTGGACTCCAGCATCTGGTTGCGACAACCAGGTAGAAGGGAAAGGGGGAAAAGAGGGAGAAAAGCAACCGTGAGTACTCATCCAAAGTACTCGCAAGCAAGGAACTACACTACATATGCATGGATATATGTGTAAGGAGGCCATATCAGTGGACTGAA
>NC_041386.1:521862827-521863190 GCF_002162155.2 Triticum dicoccoides
TTCTGGGGCGTGGGCCCCATGTGTCTGTGGCCCAGAGGGGCTAGCGGGCATGGGTGCGGGCGCTCGCCCGAACGGCGTGGGCGCTGGGCGCGGGCGCACCCGAGCGGGCACTCGCCCGCAGGGTGGGACGAGGCCGCCGGGGCACCGACGATGGGGCACGCCGGCGCGGCCAGCCGGGGCCACGGCGGACGGAGGCGGGCGGGGGTGGCGCCGGCGCGGACAGTGGCGCGCGGGGCTGGGGTGGACACGACCAGCGAGGAGGAGCGCCGACGGGTGCTGCGGGCACCGTGGGGAGCAGCACAGGGCGAGGGGCAGGGGGCTCGCGGTGGCCGACGGCGATGCCAACAGTGGCGGTGGTCGCGA
>NC_041386.1:521864273-521881276 GCF_002162155.2 Triticum dicoccoides
GCGATGGGGACGGCGTGGCGGCACCGACGACGGCGAGGTGGCGGGGCGGCTCCGGCGTGGTGATCTCCGGCGACGGCGTCGAGCGGCGGTGCGGGTGCGCGCTGGGGGAGACGAGGGTAGAGAGGGGATCGATCCCGATCCAGGGGGATCGGGGGAGGGAGTGGGGCGAGTGGGGGGGTTAGGGTTACGGGGTGGGGATAAGGAGAGAGAGGAGGGGCCGGCTGGGCCGGCCTGATTGGCCCCGAGGCCATCTGGGCCGAGGCCCAGCGAGGGGGGGGCTATAATTTCTATTCTTTCTTTTTTTTGTTCCTTTTCTTTTACTGTTTTATTTTATTCTAGTTTTATAAAACATAAAAGTTGTATCTTAAATAGTAACACTAATTATACCTCTGCCACAAAAAGGTTTAACCCCCAAATAATATAGTTTAGTATTTTATAAAATACCAACACATTTATTTATTTGTTTTACCTACAGTTTTAATTATTTGAATGCATTTAGACATTTTATAAAAATGTGGTTCCTCCACCAACATTACTTATGAATTATTTGTTACATTTAGCACATTTTAGTTTTGACTTTTGAAAACTTTAACTGTTTGACTTTATTTTGAATTTGAATTTGAATCGGTTTCGAACCAATGTGAGTTTAGCAACAGTAATCGTGGTGACATGGCATCATTAGCAAAGGTTTACTGTAGCTTGATTATCCGGGCGTCACAGATACCGTAGGAGTACTTTGGTTATACCAAACGTCACAACGTAACTGGGTGACTATAAAGGTATACTACGGGTATCTCCGAAAGTGTCTGTTGGGTTGACGCGGATCAAGACTGGGATTTGTCACTCCGTATGACGGAGAGGTATCTCTGGGCCCACTCGGTAATGCATCATCATAATGAGCTCAAAGTGACCAAGTGTCTGGTAACGGGGTCATGCATTACGATACGAGTAAAGTGACTTGCCGGTAACGAGATTGAACGAGGTATTGGGATACCGACGATCGAATCTCGGGCAAGTAACGTACCGATTGACAAAGGGAATTGTATACGGGGTTGCTTGAATCCTCGACATCATGGTTCATCCGATGAGATCATCGAGGAGCATGTGGGAGCCAACATGGGTATCCAAATCCCGCTGTTGGTTATTGACCAGAGAGCCATCTCGGTCATGTCTACATGTCTCCCGAACCCGTAGGGTCTACACACTTAAGGTTTGGTGACGCTAGGGTTGTAGGGATATGAATATGCAGTAACCCGAAAGTTGTTCGGAGTCCCGGATGAGATCCCGGACGTCACGAGGAGTTCCGGAATGGTCCGGAGGTGAAGAATTATATATAGGAAGTGCAGTTTCGGCCATCGGGAGAGTTTCGGGGGTCACCGGTATTGTACCGGGACCACCGGATGGGTCCCGGGGGTCCACCGGCTGGGACCACCCATCCCGGAGGGCCCCATGGGCTGAAGTGGGGAGGGGAACCAGCCCATAGTGGGCTGGTGCGCCCTCCTTGGCCCACCCCCTGCGCCTAGGGTTGGAAACCCTAGGGTGGGGGGGGGCGCCCCACTTGCCTTGGGGGCCACTCCACCCTTGGCCGCCGCCCCCCCTAGGAGATCCCATCTCCTAGGGCCGGCGCCCCCCTTGGGGAGCCTATATAAAGGGGGAGGGAGGGGCAGCCGCACCCTTGACTCTTGGCGCCTCCCTCTCCCCTGCTACACCTCTCCCTCTCGTAGTAGAACGGCAAAGCCCTACTGCGGTGACTCCTGCATCCACCACCACGCCGTCGTGCTGCTAGATCTTCATCAACCTCTCCTCCCCCTTGCTGGATCAAGAAGGAGGAGATGTCACGCTGACCGTACGTGTGTTGAACGCGGAGGTGCCGTCCGTTCGGTGCTAGGATCTCCGGTGATTTGGATCACGTCGTGTACGACTTCCTCATCCCCATTCTTTGAACGCTTCCGCGCGTGATCTACAAAGGTATGTAGATGCAATCCGATCACTCGTTGCTAGATGAACTCATAGATGGATCTTGGTGAAACCATAGGAAAATTTTTGTTTTCTGCAACGTTCCCCAGCAGTGGCATCATGAGCTAGGTCTATGTGTAGTTCTCTTTGCACGAGTAGAACACAATTTGTTGTGGGCGTAGATGTTGTCGACTTTCTTGCCGCTACTAGTCTTATTTTGCTTCAGCAGTATTGTGGGATGAAGCGGCCTGGACCAACCTTACACGTATGCTTGCGTGAGACCGGTTCCACCGACTGACATGCACTAGTTGCATAAGGTGGCTGGCGGGTGTCTGTCTGTCCCACTTTAGTTGGAGCGGATTCGATGAAAAGGGTCCTTATGAAGGGTAAATAGAAGTTGACAAATCACGTTGTGGCTTTCACGTAGGTAAGAAAACGTTCTTGCTAGAACCCTATTGCAGCCACGTAAAACTTGCAACAACAATTAGAGGACGTCTAACTTGTTTTTGCAGCAAGTGTTTTGTGATGTGATATGGCCAAAGTTGTGATGAATGATGAATGATATATATGTGATGTATGAGATGTTCATGCTATTGTAATAGGAATCACGACTTGCACATCGATGAGTATGACAACCGGCAGGAGCCATAGGAGTTGTCTTTATTTTTTGTATGACCTGCGTGTCATTGAGAAATGCCATGTAAATTACTTTACTTTATTGCTAAACGTGTTAGCCATAGTAGTAGAAGTAATAGTTGGCGAGCAACTTCATGGAGACACGATGATGGAGATCATGATGATGGAAATCATGGTGTCATGCCGGTGACGAGATGATCATGGAGCCCCAAGATGGAGATCAAAGGAGCTATGTGATATTGGCCATATCATGTCACTGTTATTATTTGATTGCATGTGATGTTTATCATGTTTTTGTATCTTGTTTACTTAGAACGACGATAGTAAATAAGATGATTCCTCATAATAATTTCAAGAAAGTGTTCCCCCTAACTGTGCACCGTTGCGACAGTTCGTTGTTTCGAAGCACCACGTGATGATCGGGTGTGATAGATTCCAACGTTCACATACAACGGGTGTAAGACAGATTTACACATGCAAACACTTAGGTTGACTTGATGAGCCTAGCATGTACAAACATGGCCTCGGAACACAGTAGACCGAAAGGTCGAGCATGAGTCGTATAGAAGATACGATCAACATGAAGATGTTCACCGATGTTGACTAGTCTGTCTCACGTGATGATCGGACACGGCCTAGTTAACTCGGATCATGTTATACTTAGATGACTGGAGGGATGTCTATCTGAGTGGGAGTTCATTGAATAATTTGATTTAGATGAACTTAATTATCATGAACTTAGTCTAAAATCTTTACAACATGTATTATAGATCAAATGGCCAACGTTGTCCTCAACTTCAACGCGTTCCTAGAGAAAACCAAGCTGAAAGACGATGGCAGCAACTATACGGACTGGGTCCGGAACCTCAGGATCATCCTCATAGCTGCCAAGAAAGATTATGTCCTACAAGCACCGCTAGGTGACGCACCTGTTCTCCCTGCAGAACAAGACGTTATGAACGCTTGGCAGACACGTACCGATGATTACTCCCTCGTTCAGTGCGGCATGCTTTACAGCTTAGAACCGGGGCTCCAAAAGCGTTTTGAGAGACACGGAGCATATGATATGTTCGAAGAGCTGAAAATGGTTTTTCAAGCTCATGCCCGGGTCGAGAGATATGAAGTCTCCGACAAGTTCTTCAGCTGTAAGATGGAGGAAAATAGTTCTGTCAGTGAGCACATACTCACTATGTCTGGGTTACATAACCGCTTGACTCAGCTGGGAGTTAATCTCCCGGATGACGCGGTCATTGACAGAATCCTTCAGTCGCCTCCACCGAGCTACAAGAGCTTTGTGATGAACTTCAATATGCAGGGGATGGAAAAGACCATTCCTGAAGTATTTGCAATGCTGAAATCAGCAGAGGTAGAAGTCAAAAAGGAACATCAAGTGTTGATGGTGAATAAAACCACTAAGTTCAAGAAAGGCAAGGGTAAGAAGAACTTCAAGAAGGACAGCAAGGGAGTTGCCGCGCCCGGAAAGCAAGCTGCCGGGAAGAAGCCAAAGAATGGACCCAAGCCCGAGACTGAGTGTTTTTATTGCAAGGGAAGTGGTCACTGGAAGCGGAACTGCCCCAAATACTTAGCGGACAAGAAGGCCGGCAAAACGAAAGGTATATGTGATATACATGTAATTGATGTGTACCTTACCAGTACTCGTAGTAGCTCCTGGGTATTTGATACTGGTGCAGTTGCTCACATTTGTAACTCAAAGCAGGAGCTGCGGAATAAGCGGAGACTGGCGAAGGACGAGGTGACGATGCGCATCGGGAATGGTTCCAAGGTTGATGTGATCGCCGTCGGCACGCTACCTCTACATTTACCTACGGGATTAGTTTTGAACCTCAATAATTGTTATTTAGTGCCAAGTTTGAGCATGAACATTGTATCAGGATCTCGTTTAATACAAGATGGCTATTCATTTAAATCCGAGAATAATGGTTGTTCTATTTATATGAGAGATATGTTTTATGGTCATGCTCCGATGGTGAATGGTTTATTCTTAATGAATCTCGAGCGTAATGCTACACATATTCATAGTGTGAGTACCAAAAGATGTAAGGTTGATAATGATAGTCCCACATACTTGTGGCATTGCCGCCTTGGTCACATAGGTGTCAAACGCATGAAGAAGCTCCATGCAGATGGACTTTTAGAGTCTCTTGATTACGAATCATTTGACACGTGTGAACCATGCCTCATGGGTAAAATGACCAAGACTCCGTTCTCAGGAACAATGGAGCGAGCAACCAACTTATTGGAAATCATACATACTAATGTGTGCGGTCCAATGAGTGTTGAGGCTCGTGGTGGTTATCGTTATGTTCTCACCCTCACTGATGACTTGAGTAGATATGGGTATGTCTACTTAATGAAACACAAGCCTGAGACCTTTGAAAGGTGTAAGGAATTTCAGAGTGAGGTTGAAAATCAACATGACAGGAAAATCAAGTTCCTGCGATCAGATCGTGGAGGAGAATACTTGAGTCACGAATTTGGCACACACTTAAGAAAATGTGGAATAGTTTCACAACTCACGCCGCCTAGAACACCTCAGCGTAATGGTGTGTCCGAACGTCGTAATCGCACTCTATTAGATATGGTGCGATCTACGATGTCTCTTACCGATTTACCGCTATCATTTTGGGGCTATGCTTTAGAGACTGTCGCATTCACTTTAAATAGGGCTCCGTCGAAATCCGTTGTGACGACACCGTATGAATTATGGTTTGGGAAGAAACCTAAGCTGTCGTTTCTAAAAGTTTGGGGATGCGATGCTTATGTCAAGAAACTTCAACCTGAAAAGCTCGAACCCAAGTCGGAAAAATGCGTCTTCATAGGATACCCTAAAGAAACTATTGGGTATACCTTCTACCTCAGATCTGAAGGCAAGATCTTTGTTGCCAAGAATGGATCCTTTCTAGAGAAAGAGTTTCTCTCGAAAGAAGTAAGTGGGAGGAAAGTAGAACTTGATGAAGTATTACCTCTTGAACCGGAAAGTGGTGCAACTCAAGAAAATGTTCCTGAGGTGCCTACACCGACTAAAGAGGAAGTTAATGATGATGATCATGAAACTTCAGATCAAGTTGCTACTGAACTTCGTAGGTCCACAAGGACACGTTCCACACCAGAGTGGTACGGCAACCCTGTCATGGAAATCATGTTGTTAGACAACGGTGAACCTTCGAACTATGAAGAAGCGATGACGGGCCCAGATTCCAACAAATGGCTTGAAGCCATGCAATCCGAGATAGGATCCATGTATGAAAACAAAGTATGGACTTTGACAGATTTGCCCGATGATCGGCGAGCGATAGAAAACAAATGGATCTTTAAGAAGAAGACGGACGCGGATGGTAATGTTACCATCTATAAAGCTCGACCTGTTGCTAAGGGTTATCGGCAAGTTCAAGGGGTTGACTACAATGAGACTTTCTCTCCCGTAGCAAAGCTGAAGTCCGTCCGAATCATGTTAGCAATTGCCGCATTCTATGATTATGAGATATGGCAAATGGACGTCAAAATGGCATTCCTTAATGGTTTCCTTAAGGAAGAATTGTATATGATGCAGCCGGAAGGTTTTGTCGATCCTAAGAATGCTAACAAGGTGTGCAAGCTCCAACGCTCGATTTATGGGCTGGTGCAAGCGTCTCGGAGTTGGAACATTCGCTTTGATGAGATGATCAAAGCGTTTGGGTTTATGCAGACTTATGGAGAAGCCTGCGTTTACAAGAAAGTGAGTGGGAGCTCTGTAGCATTTCTCATATTATATGTAGATGACATACTTTTGATGGGAAATGATATAGAACTTTTGGACAGCATTAAGGCCTACTTGAATAAGAGTTTTTCAATGAAGGACCTTGGAGAAGCTGCTTATATATTAGGCATCAAGATCTATAGAGATAGATCAAGACGCCTCATAGGTCTTTCACAAAGCACATACCTTGATAAGATATTGAAGAAGTTCAATATGGATCAGTCTAAGAAGGGGTTCTTGCCTGTGTTGCAAGGTGTGAAATTGAGCTCAGCTCAATGTCCGACCACGGCAGAAGATATAGAAGAGATGAGTGTCATCCCCTATGCCTCAGCCATAGGGTCTATTATGTATGCCATGCTGTGTACCAGACCTGATGTAAACCTTGTCGTAAGTTTGGTAGGTAGGTACCAAAGTAATCCCGGCAAGGAACACTGGACAGCGGTCAAGAATATCCTGAAGTGCCTGAAAAGGGCTAAGGAAATGTTTCTCGTTTATGGAGGTGACGAAGAGCTCGTCGTAAAAGGTTACGTCGATGCTAGCTTCGACACAGATCTAGATGACTCTAAGTCACAAACCGGATACGTGTATATTTTGAATGGTGGGGCAGTAAGCTACTGCAGTTGCAAGCAGAGCATCGTGGCGGGATCTACATGTGAAGCGGAGTACATGGCGGCCTCGGAGGCAGCACATGAAGCAATCTGGGTGAAGGAGTTCATCACCGACCTAGGAGTCATACCCAATGCGTCGGGGCCGATCAAGCTCTTCTGTGACAACACTGGAGCTATTGCACTTGCCAAGGAGCCCAGGTTTCACAAGAAGACTAGGCACATCAAGCGTCGCTTCAACTCCATTCATGAAAATGTTCAAGATGGAGACATAGATATTTGTAAAGTACATACGGACTTGAATGTAGCAGATCCGTTGACTAAACCTCTCCCCAGAGCAAAACATGATCAACACCAAAATTCCATGGGTGTTCGATTCATCACAATGTAACTAGATTATTGACTCTAGTGCAAGTGGGAGACTGTTGGAAATATGCCCTAGAGGCAATAATAAAAGGATTATTATTATATTTCCTTATTCATGATAATTGTCTTTTATTCATGCTATAATTGTGTTATCCGGAAATCGTAATACATGTGTGAATACATAGACACCAACATGTCCCTAGTAAGCCTCTAGTTGACTAGCTCGTTGATCAATACATAGTCATGGTTTCCTGACTATGGACATTGGATGTCATTGATAACGATATCACATCATTAGGAGAATGATGTGATGGACAAGACCCAATCCTAAACATAGCACAAGATCGTATAGTTCGTTTGCTATAGTTTTTCCAATGTCAAGTATCTTTTCCTTAGACCATGAGATCGTGTAACTCCCGGATACCGTAGGAGTGCTTTGGTTATACCAAACGTCACAACGTAACTGGGTGACTATAAAGGTATACTACGGGTATCTCCGAAAGTGTCTGTTGGGTTGACGCAGATCAAGACTGGGATTTGTCACTCCGTATGACAGAGAGGTATCTCTGGGCCCACTCGGTAATGCATCATCATAATGAGCTCAAAGTGACCAAGTGTATGGTAACGGGATCATGCATTATGGTACAAGTAAAGTGACTTGCCGGTAACGAGATTGAACGAGGTATTGGGATACCGACGATCGAATCTCGGGCAAGTAATGTACCGATTGACAAAGGGAATTGTATACGGGGTTGCTTGAATCCTCGACATTGTGGTTCATCCGATGAGATCATCGAGGAGCATGTGGGAGCCAACATGGGTATCCAGATCCCGCTGTTGGTTATTGACCGGAGAGCCATCTCGGTCATGTCTACATGTCTCCCGAACCCGTAGGGTCTACACACTTAAGGTTTGGTGACGCTAGGGTTGTAGGGATATGAATATGCAGTAACCCGAAAGTTGTTCGGAGTCCCGGATGAGATCCCGGACGTCACGAGGAGTTCCGGAATGGTCCGGAGGTGAAGAATTATATATAGGAAGTGCAGTTTTGGCCATCGGGAGAGTTTCGGGGGTCACCGGTATTGTACCGGGACCACCGGATGGGTCCCAGGGGTCCACCGGGTGGGACCACCCATCCCAGAGGGCCCCATGGGCTGAAGTGGGGAGGGGAACCAGCCCATAGTGGGCTGGTGCGCCCCCTTTGGCCCACCCCCTGCGCCTAGGGTTGGAAACCCTAGGGTGGGGGGGGCGCCCCACTTGCCTTGGGGGCCACTCCACTCTTGGCCGCCGCCCCCCCAGGAGATCCCATCTCCTAGGGACGGCGCCCCCCTTGGGGAGCCTATATAAAGGGGGGAGGGAGGGGCAGCCGCACCCTTGACTCTTGGCGCCTCCCTCTCCCCTGCTACACCTCTCCCTCTCGTAGTAGAACGGCGAAGCCCTGCTGCGGTGACTCCTGCATCCACCACCACGCCGTCGTGCTGCTGGATCTTCATCAACCTCTCCTCCCCCCTTGCTAGATCAAGAAGGAGGAGACGTCACGCTGACCGTACGTGTGTTGAACGCGGAGGTGCCGTCCGTTCGGCGCTAGGATCTTCGGTGATTTGGATCACGTCGTGTACGACTTCCTCATCCCCGTTCTTTGAACGCTTTCGCGCGAGATCTACAAAGGTATGTAGATGCAATCCGATCACTCGTTGCTAGATGAACTCATAGATGGATCTTGGTGAAACCGTAGGAAATTTTTTGTTTTCTTCAACGTTCCCCAACATAGACATAAGTTGTCATTTGATTAACGGGATCACATCATTAGGAGAATGATGTGATTGAATTGACCCATTCCATTAGCTTAGCACTTGATCGTTTAGTTTGTTGTTATTGCTTTCTTCATAACTTATACATGTTCCTATGACTATGAGATTATGCAACTCCCCTTTACCGGAGGAACACCTTTGTGTGCTACCAAACGTCACAACATAACTGGGTGATTATAAATGTGCTCTACAGGTGTCTCCGAAGGTACCTGTTGGGTTGGCGTATTTCGAGATTAGGATTTGTCACTCCGATTGTCGGAGAGGTATCTCTGGGCCCTCTCGGTAATGCACATCACTTAAGCCTTGCAAGCATTGCAACTAATGAGTTAGTTGCGGGATGATGTATTACAGAACGAGTAAAGAGACTTGCCGGTAACGAGATTGAACTAGGTATTGAGATACCGACGATCGAATCTCGGGCAAGTAACATACCGATGACAAAGGGAACAACATATGTTGTTATGCGGTCTGACCGGTAAAGATCTTCGTAGAAAATGTAGGAGCCAATATGAGCATCCAGGTTCCGCTATTGGTTATTGACCAGAGACATGTCTCGGTCATGTCTACATTGTTCTCGAACCCGTAGGGTCCGCACGCTTAACGTTACGATGACAGTTTCACTATGAGTTTATATATTTTGATGTACCGAAGGTTGTTCGGAGTCCTGGATATGATCACGGACATGACGGGGAGTCTCAAAATGGTCGAGACATGAAGATTGATATATTGGAAGCCTATGTTTGGACATCGGAAGTGTTCCGGGTGAAATCGGCATTTTACCGGAGTACCGGGAGGTTACTGGAACCCTCCGGTAACCTAATGGGCCTTAATGGGCCTAGTGGAGGAAGTGGAGAGGAGGCCAAGGGGCAGCCGCCCGCCCCTCCCCCCCAGTCCGAATTGGACAAGGAAGGGGGTCGGCGCCCCCCCCCCTTCCTTTTCCCTCTCTCTCCTTCCCCCCCAAGTCCTAGTCCAACATGGAAAGGGGGGAGTCCTACTCCCAGGAGGAGTAGGACTCCTCCTGGCGCGCCCCTTGCCTGGCCACACCTCCTCCCCTTGCTCCTTTATATACAGGGGCAGGGGGCACCCCAGACACAACAGTTGATCATTGATCTCTTAGCCGTGTGCGGTGCCCCCCTCCACCATAGTCCTCGATAATATTGTAGTGGTGCTTAGGAGAAGCTCTGCGACAGTAGAACATCAATATCGTCACCACGCCGTCGTGCTGACGGAACTCTTCCCCGACATTCTGCTGGATCGGAGTCCGGGGATCGTCATCAAGCTGAACGTGTGCTAGAACTCGGAGGTGCCATAGTTTCGGTGCTTGATCGGTCGGGTCGTGAAGACGTACGACTACATCAACCGCGTTGTGCTAACGCTTCCGCTTTCGGTCTACGAGGGTACGTAGACAACACTCTCCCCTCTCGTTGCTATGCATCACCATGATCTTGCGTGTGCGTAGGAATTTTTTTAAAATTACTATGTTCCCCAACACAAGGTGCATGCATACCTACTGTTGACATGGAGTAGCAGGTAGCACAGACAGTAGATATCATTCTCATAATGATTTCGGCTATGTGATTAAAATGCCGCTTCTTGCAACCATGATTATTTTTGCATTCCAGCATATGGGCAGGACTCTGCATAAAAAAATACCTCCATAGGCATCCTAGAACATGGACACACACTCAATCAATTAAAGATGAACTGAATCGAATTAACAACAACAAGTTCGTCCTGCGCCAGGCAACAAGTGAACAAAATGTGCATCATATACAAATAGGTGCATAACATATTACAAAAATGCAGACACCTGTAAAACAAGTCTCTAAGCAAATAATAGTGCTAATACAGGTCGGCCTCAACTTTTATTGTCCAAACAGCATACCCATTACAGAACCATTCATTCCTGGGATCAAATGCTACAGATCACACCCATCCCAAGTGACAACTAATGGCCTACATACCTATAGGAATGTGATCAACAAATTTATGTGTGTCATAGACCAGTATAATTCCAAGCTAACCTTGATGAATTCAATGTATGTGTGTTAAACTGCGGATTTGGTCTATTATTTGAAAAGAAAAAAATAATCCCTTGTGTAATAAAAATGCTGGAGCTTAATTTAGGAAAGGTGCTCAAGCCTAGAAAGAAATTAGACAGGCCACATAAAGCAGACAGAAAAAATAAACTATGAATCCATGTACATTGGCATCCTACATAATTGGTCAACTGGAGTGTATATAAAAATTACCTTGAAAATAACTGATCACTTGCACGAAGCCTTATCTTTCATTGTCGTGAACAGAGAAGGTAGTACAAATCTAGAATTCTTTCCATGTTCCACTTCTTAAATCTGCCAAAGATAAATAAATAAAAGTTAATACTTAAGAACAAATATACCTTTAATTCAGCATCAAGACGAATTTGGATGTCACTCATGATAGGTTCATTAGGAACATGAACATGAAAGAGAACAAAAGAAAAGTCTCTCTTTATTACATGTTTATTCAGTCTAATGGACTTATGCATGGGCGAATTGTGTTTCCATGTACGCCCATGCATGCGAGAATGACTAATGGAGTTATATTCGTTCATCTAATCATGTAAAACTATGTCCAAATCATAATCCATTACTTTTTATGCAACAGAGTAATAAGTGAAAGAAAATTATCAGCAATTTGATAGAAAAAGCACACATATTTGATCAGATGAATCCAAATAATATCAACGTTGGCACACTAAGCACGTAATATATATGCAGAGTAACATCAACAATGAGATTTCAAGCTAGTTGGTGCTTCAGATCTGTTTGCTACATAGAACCATTCAGAGCTAGGTTGGTTCAGTTACCTTCATCTAAGTGACATGTTTGGATGGCATGTTGTAGTTGCACTCACCGTCCTCGACTACCATCCCCGACTCCTCCTGGACCCCTCTGCTCCTCTCTCAACGAGGCGGAGGTGGTGCTGCTCCCGCCCATGGACGCTGCTGGGGCGTAGGCTTCGTCGTCATCATCGGAGGACTGCCATCCCCAACTCCCTGACTCCTCCTGGACCCCTCTGCTCCTCTCTCCACGAGGTGGAGGTGGTGCTGCTCCCGCCCATGGACGCCGCCGGGGCGTAGGCTTTGTCTTCATCATCAGACTCGGGCCGGCAGCGTAGTCCAGGGCAGATCGGCCGGGTAGAGGTTGAGGGCGGGGAACTGCACCATCGCTCATAGACAGAGGGAGGAGGCGTTCGACAGGAATCCGTGGAGTCTAGAGGTGCTATGGCGGCGTGAATCGACAGAGGATGATGCTTGCTGGTGGCCTGAGTGAGAGAGGACGAGCGAGCGAGAGTTTGATTTGTGGGCCTTCCAGGAGGATGGGTTTGATTAATGGTTGGTATGTATATGCATTGTAAGGAAAGAAATAATGCGGAGATTTTGGAATGATGGTTGATTGCTTTCGTTTTGCAAGTAAGGAAGAGGATCTGGCGCGGGCCCACATGTGCCCATCGTAACAAAAAGGAATCGCTGGAAAAAAAACAACGGGAATTAGTGATCGATCGAAGCGAACGAACGAAACAACGTGCACCATTAGGAGTAGAGAAAAAAGTAACACTTTCACAATAAGATTTGTTTATCATAGTTTACTTGTTAAATTTTTTAAAATCCTTTATTTGTTTCCCGAAAATCTATTATTTGTTTCATAAAGTAAATTGCATTAATGAGAGAGATCGGTTGATTTGGATAAGTTAGGAAAGTTAGATCCGTGATCTTTTGTATGTTTGGAAAGTGCTGATTTTTAAAAGAAAATAGTGGACTAAAAAATAAACCAATGGATAAGAAAACAAGTGGAGAGAGGTGGTGGGAGGTGGGAGCAAATAAAAACCGGACGAAAATAAAACCGGAATACCAGGCTACCAACTGCTCTATTAGGAGTAAAGATTTTGTCAACGACTTCCGATCCAAACCCTGGGGGGACTTGTTGGTGATTCTGATGATTGTTAGCGCTGGATTAGCAAATAAGGAAACGGTTCCTTTTGCAAAGGTGAAAAAAGCAAAGGCATCAGACAAAGCCGGGCTTCCAAGTGGGCCACCCACGCTGCGAGAAGTAGAATCCGGTCATCCGCCGTTTTCGCGCTAAACCAGCCCAACTCAAAACCAAACCGCCGCAAAATTTTCTCCGATCCCATTTGGGAGTCATCGTCGCCGCCGCCGCCGCCGCCGCGAGAGGGATCCGATCGCCGGTTCATGGCTGGTGCAGCGGTGGAAATGGGGCGAGGTGCCGGCGCCGGGAGCGTTGAACGCATCGAGTGTCTCCTCCTGGCGTGGGTGAGTCGCTCGCGCTGCTCCGGTGTTTCCGATTCGTCTCCAGCTTGTCCGTGTTCATGCGCTTTGTCGGATGCCTCTGGCCGCTAAGGGGATCGGCGGCCGGTGGGGTTTCCGCTAGGAGGGCTCGTCGGGCTCGGACGTTTCGGCTTTTGGAACCGGCCGAGCAGACGGTGGGGGTGGGGAACTTGCGTGGCTGCAGTTTTTGGGGTGGTTTCGCGTGCCTGGCTTGATCGTTCCCAGGGACGGTGTGGTTTACGTAACTGCCACTTGATTCGCCATTCGCCATTGGCGTCTTTGCCTGCGTTTCTGTGCGCCTGAGCTGCCTCCCATCATCCCATGCCCAGCACCTGCTTGGCGTATTGACCCATTGGTACCTTCTTCGTTTCTGTACGTGTAGGTGTGCATGTGCAACATGTAAATGGCTCTGCTTCGAGTTGTTGGTCGTTGGGTTTTGCACTCGAGGAATGTAACACTAAAAGGAAAAAAAATCATGAACAGTGCATCAGTTTGGGCATTGTTCGAGGGGATTTGGGTCAGTTGCAGGCTTACAGCCATCAAGTAGGTGTTGCAGCAATTGTATTCTCGTTTATGAAATTAGTGGTTGAGATTCTGAGTGGCTGTGTTGTCGTCAATGACAATTGCTTTTGGTTTATTGGGAGAATATGTAAATTGTTGCTCCAGGCATGCTCTCAGCCGCCTGAATTTGCTGTCAGATTGCCCGCTCTGATACTGCATGCTGTCTTCATTCCAGGAAGGCTGCACTACCCGAGACACCTCTGTTATTAGCGGCATTTATAGGCTGCTATTTTTTTCTCAGCCCACTCTGCATTTGGTCACTGACCAATGCTGACCTTTAGTCTGTCCAAGTTGAATGCTAATTAAAGATGCATGCACTTTTTTTTCTCTGTGCTATTTGAATCTGGTCGATTAATAGGAGATTCTTATGGGGTAGATTCAGAAAGGGCTTTTCCTGGATAACACGACCCCTGAGTTATAATACATCAAGAGCTTTTGGCATGCAAAGAGTGGCTTTCCAAGTATTTGTATCCTTGAATAGAGCAATCTTTTGAAATGGTTAATTATTGCCGGGCTGAAAATTGGGCGACATTTCTAGTTTCTGCAATTTTCCATATATTACATAAGTACATGCAGTTGAAATCATGTTGACCATATATTTTCATTACAACTCTTCAGGGGTGGACACCAGCACAACCTCAAGTTGGAAGTGACAATGTGATGCCGCAATCACGAACACAAGACACGTTGATAAGCCTGCCGTTCTGAACGAAGGCATTTGTATGATCCAAATGTGATCATTTAAGTCATTTATTGCAAGGTATATCGTCCCTTGCTTATCAAGGTGTATCTGTGTATGTTTTTAGCAAATGGTTAATTACATACCAGTTTAGATTATCTTCTGTTTTATGAGCACGCCCCTAGCATGTTTGCTGCATTGAAATTTTGATCTTGTAACAGGTCCAGGAGTAGGTCATTCTAGCCCATGTTGGCCCACTTTTCTTAGGGAACTCAAAGAGCATGTAGTAAGCCCACTTTGGCCCAGATATATGAACCTGATGTTGGTAATAATAGAATGTATAAAGTTATAAATCAAGAAAAAATCCTCAAAAAAAAAAGAAGTTCACAAAAAAGAAAACTCCAATCTCATTAGATTCGTACTACCTCTTTTCGAACTTGCATAGCCTGCACGTATTTTAAGACCAATAATTTATGAGTTATGTGCCATAAAAACTATACCATTGGAAACTTCTTTCGAATATGAATTCGACAGTATACCTTTTATGTCATATGGTTAATATTTTTGTTACCCAAATTTGTGGTCAAAGTTGACCTTAAAATACATGCGGGCCTTGTAAACCAAACCTGGGCCTTGTAAACCTGAAAGGAGGGAATAAATTCGAAAGTGACAATGTAGGACATGTTTTCATTGTTTCTTTACTAGTATATGTCCAGCGAATTTGAAATGTGATTTAAATGGTGGTCTGGGATTCAGGTCCACGGCCCAGCACTGTCATGTCCTACTTCTAAATGCAGCATGATGTGGTCTATCTCCTGTAGTCCTGTGTGAATCTGTTTCGCTGAATTGGCCACTCCATTTAGCGGCATCTTTTTCCGAACATCTGCCCAGATGCTCCAAGGTCATATAATGTTGTGTTTACCTATGCTCTAGATTATCACAACATGCCTGTTCATAGGACGGCTTCTTCAGAAAGCATTGCATTTCTAGAAATCTGTGAGTTCTTGCTCAGTCTTTCTCTTCACCAGACATTTGGGTGATACTGTCCTTATGGCGCATCTTTTTTTCTGTAACTGATTGCTTTTAATTGTGCCTTTAAACTCAACACACCTAGCTAAGCTTCTGTCACAATAAACAGTTACTTATTTGATAATTCTTCTCTAACAAGGAAACCCCTTTATATAACTCAACAAAAAGGCTTAACTTCAACATTTACAGAGGCCCCTCTTGTCCATATTATCATACAAATTTAGGTACCTCACCGGCACAAAGTCATGTCATCACGTACATGATTTAGATGTTCACCTTATTCTTGAGCTATCATGGGAAGGTCAGAGTGGCATTAATTACTATATTAACTAGTTGGTATTGCTTGAAAGTTGAACAACAGAATGCAACTACCAGAATTTTTTATTCTTCTGCACCATTAGCTGGAAATAGGAGTTAGAAAGAAATATGGTGCGATTAATTATGAAAAAAAATTGTTCCAGTGATGTCATACCTCAAAACATGAAAATAAATCTCATTTTATCTGCATGTTAGGTAGCCTGGATGATGCAACGACAAAGATCCATAGAAGCTTCGAATTAATTGAGCTTACCCTATCTTCATGCTTTCTGTCATACCAAAGCGGCCTGGTGGGTGCACTGGAGGTTATAATATCTTTCTTTTACCTCTCTTGTTAGGTGCGGGTTGTGATGCAATGACAAAGATCTTAGTTTTTTTTCCACCCGACCTACCTCATTCTAGAAGGGGTAATGCAGTCTTCATCATTGATGTTACAGATACATCATATACCATCTTTCAGTTGCTCAGACTGTTGTGTTAGGTAAAGCTATACTGGGCTTTGCATCATGTCTGCATGCCTCCACAATATCTCACCTACTTTAGTTTTTGGGTTTTGTGGGGTCCTTCTCATGGGTAGAAATAGAACCTTCGGTAGACCTAACCTACCCTATCCTATGTAGTATGAATTTCAAAACATCTTTACTTTGTTTCGTCTCTTTTGCTTCAGAAAACAGATTTATCCAAAAAGTTTATGTGGCCATGACTTTCAGAAGCCAAAAAACAATAAAATAAAGTAGCCAAGCACGTGTCTCCCCACTCATGCCATTTGTGCAGCATGTCGGAACAGATTGAGAGTAATTTAACATGCAGTCAAACCAGCTGGGCATTTCGCTTTGTTGATAGGGAGAACCTCACCAATTGTTCTAATGTCCATAATGGAGTACCTATGCCATATCTTTGAGTGCAGGCGTGCAGCCATGAATAAAGTACTATTCTAGTCTTAGAAGAACAATAT
>NC_041386.1:521881712-521925704 GCF_002162155.2 Triticum dicoccoides
GCGGGCGCCCCCACCTCCCCCCCATCCAGCTGCTGCCCCCGCCCCCTGCCGGTCCGGTGGTGGATGCGTGGTGCCATGGCCGCGGCCATGGGCACCTATCCCTGCAGCTCCCCCTCCCACCGGCGGCGCGGCCTGGTGCTGCTGCCGTCCGCGGCTGGGCGCGGGACTTGCGCCGAGTTATGGGATGCGCGCGGCCTGCCCCGTGCAGGCACACATCCCCTCCTCCGGCGGCACCTCCTCCCCCTCGTGCGGACGTGATGGCTCTCATGCGGCGGTGGCGAGGCGTCAATGGTACTGGTAGGCACGGCGCTCCTCGCGATGGGTCCTTCCTGGCGCTGCTCCGGCCCCGGCGGCCTCGTACCCACGTTTTCCGGTGTCCGAGGCTTGCCGGCGTTCTCTGTCGGGCGGCCTCAGCCTCGGCGACCAACGGCTGCGTCTCTTCCAGCTCGTTGGCTCGCTGATGTCCCGACAGCTTCGGCCACGGTAGCTCGGGGCTGCGTCTCTCCAGTCCTAGCTGCCGGCGTTGCCGGTCGCCATCGCCTTCCCTCGCGGTGGTATTTGCTTCGTCGTCGACCCTACCCTGTATGCCTTAAAGCCTCCTCCTTTTGTCAGATCCGATGCTCGTAGGCCCTGAGGCGGTGCCCCCCCTCCGGCGGCAGGTGCAGCACCACCTACTCCCTTCCAGCCTGGTGGTTCCGGCCAGCGTTAGCTTCCTCATTCAAGATTCCACACATGGCGGCTATGGGATTGCTCAGCTTCAGGCCAGGGAGAAATCTCTGCTCGGCATGCCGGTGCTGGCAGCGACGGCGCCCGTGGGTGTCGTTTTTCCTTCTTGAAGGCGCTGTCATGGCCTGCGTCCCTCTTCGAGCTCGGGGGAAACTCTAGATTCGGTTGCTCCGGACCGGATGGCGAAGACGTCTCGGCGTCGTCTTCCTTCTTGAAGGCGCTATCTTGCTCGCTCGTGGTGTCCCCAGTGTTGGCTTGGTGATGTTGAGGCTTATCGCTGGTTCGGCATTGTCGCTCTTGGTCCGGGTTGGGTTGGTTCTAGCTGTGTTGTTCCTTTTTTGTTTGGGCCGAGCACCCCTCTCCTTGTGCTCCGGGCACCATTTCTCGCCTGTCTGCGTTCGTGTTATGTGTTGTACCCCCGTTGTACTCATTCTATTCCTTCTATCAATGCAATGATACGCAAGGTTTGCGTATTCGCGAAAAAAGATATGTGCCTAATATAGTGCTCTGATCTATTCAGTTTATGTTACTTCGTTTTCTTTTGGAAGAGATTCTTTAATTTCTGAAGTATGTGTGGTCTTTGAATTGACTCTGTTGTAGAAATACAGTGAGAAGTTTGCAAAAAATGGATCCACAGTGACCACACACTGAAACACGAAAACAGGCTAAGGCAACGCGCCAGACTGTCTGCTAGTAAGGTGTAAAAATGGCCTGAACTGCACCCTAAACGAAGCTTGTAGTAAATTATCCATCTAGTTCCGGCCGTTCTCTATTACCATCGGTCAGCATTCATCCAATTGCAGGAATACCAAAACTATGTTGTACACATTTTACTACTAGCTTCTGTACTTTTATAAGCATAGCATGCAGTTCATCGATTAACACTCGCAAGATGACTGCACATCTTTATCTCAGAGACTAAAAAATAACAAGGTATAATACTAAACTCATCACAATGAATCCATTCTGGGTGTAGAGACAGGGACCTGTGTAGGCTGATTATGGTTAATCTTAGCATAAATTTTCAAACAACCATAAATGCATTTTCTACCACTTTGTTGTTGCACTATCCAACAGATTCATCAAGTCTGCACAGTTCTTTCTTGTTGTGATTTGGCTAAATACCACAAAAGTTGTTTTCAATGTCTCAGTGTTGGCCTTTCGGTTAGATCTTCCCCCATCTGCAGGATACTATGTTTTCGGGTCTTGCGGTTGACGTGACTGCCTTTAAAAGAAGATCAATCAAAATTTAAGCTGTAATCAAGAGCTTGGTGCCTTGATTGAAGAACCATTGACTTCTGAATCTGAAAGAGTGAAAGTGCTACAACTTAGATGCGCACAGCGGACCATACCCCCAGAAGCTCCTGCACGGTACTTTTCTCTGAAATAATTATCTGGTGGTACCTCAAACAAGAGTTGATGCAGACTGGACATGGTTGCTTGGAGCACCACTGACATGTGTTGTGCATATGGTTTTGGTAGGTTATATATGTGTGCATTCATGTGGCTGGGATGCCTGTCCACACTCCCAGCACGGTCGATGTCTCCTACATAACCAGGTATGCACCACCCACAAAGACACATGGGCAAGGGGACAAGATCTTAAGGGGATGAGCATCATGAGCATATGAATGTGATGTTGGGATGGTTAGGCAGATGGATAAGAAGCTCACTTTTTCGCATCCTCTTAACAAAATATCAGCACTCACCACCGGTAGTCGCCGCTCACTAGCGAGCACGAGATGTGGGCAACAAGATTTTATACACGGATCGAAGTTTACCCACCTGGATCTTGACCATTCACTGGGCAATATGTGGGGTCAGAGTGAGTGATTGGACGCAAACCACCCCGGTCGAAAGTTGCATATCGGGCCTGCTCTGCTGCTGGTTGATGGATTGGAGTTAATCGATAAGCTGTTGAATTCTGCTGAGGCTAAGACTAGGAAATGGCCGGCTGTCATCGTTCCCAACTTTTTTTCTAGTATAGTACCAGCCGCACCTTTCATTCTGAAGAAAAACCCCAGGGCGACTCAGCACTATTGCCGTTGAGCTAGGAGATCAGTGAGGGAGACAGTTTGCAACCGGACGCTGCATCCACTGACCATTCGTGGGGAAGTCACTGGCGGGTGGGGAGGGGTCACTCGGGCTTCTAGAAGGTGAGCCCCCCACAAAAGGCAACGCCTTTTCCCAAAAGCCACCAAAAGCTCGCCCAGGCCAATGGAGATTGACGTTTGAAAAGGAAAGGCGCGAGATGATACGGGAAAGGAAGGAGCAACGGGCAATTTGGAGGGCGCACAGCCACGCCGCTGTCTTTTTGGGGGTGACGTCATGCGAGCTACCAACCACCAGCTACCAGCCTACCACCGCCCAATGTATCACCCAAAACCCTTGGCTGGCTCCGTCCTCTCCCTGCCCATCCATCGCCACCACCTTCTTCTCCCAAGTTGGTGCTAGTGGAAGACCGCTCTCCCAAGATTCAGATTTCTTGCGGATGCGGGTTACGGCTACGATCTATTTATTTGAGCGGTTCGACGAGTTGTGCACCAATTTTTATTTTTATTTTGCGCAGGAAGCTTCCCAAGACTCCCAAGGAACCGATGCAGTGCCTGCATCGCTGACTGCCTCGGTGAAATGATTCGATGGTCGTGGACACAGTACCTCCAGATGCTGAAATTCGTCTCTATCCAGGAGGAGCTTGATGGATCATCATCTGCTAAGAATATGGATGTGGGGCACAGGATGGTTTGTTTGCAGCAGCATTGGTTGGCGGTGGCAGCAGAGAATGGATACTTATTGGGTGGAACTGTTTCGTCATCCGTGGCGCTTTTGGGAGACTTTTGATGAGGGGTAAGAATGGATTTTGCCTCACCTTGTTGAGATTCAGGTGGTCAAATGAGAATAAATCTTCAGTAACCTAACCACAGATATCTCTTGGCATGAGAACAGATTGGGCCCCCACCATTAACATGATGTTCTGAGATCTCACCAAAAAAAAACATGATGTTCTGCGTAGGCTCCATGTTGCCAGTAGATCACAAGTCGTTATAGGCTTTATGGTAGTAAGAATTTGGCATTTTCATGGATGAGCAGAAAGATCGGGTGGAAGGTTCATGTCATTTACGTGGTTGTTCTTCCCAGCAAGAAAACTTGGACCAACCGTAACTCTGAGCCAGAGCATAATTGGTTGAGCCACCTGCCTCAGACTCTGGAAACTTGGTCGCTGCTGTCTATTTACATTGCAAAATGGTGCAAGTTTTCACAGGTGCATTTCAACGAGAACCAATGTCCAAGATTGTGTGCAGCTTTTCATAGGCATATCTCAACAAACCTATCTCCAAGATCATGAGAGCTCTTAATTATTGCCGTATGCTGCTGGTGCTGAGCCCGGCTCTGTGGGGGCCATAAGCTCGTGTGATTTGACTAGACAAGACAAACCTGCTCTTTCCATAGGCGTGCTTTGGCTAAGCGAACGTTTTGGCTTTGTCATGTTCAAGATAGTCGACTAAGCATCCTCAGTTTTAAATGATTGCACTAGATATCCTGGAGATATCCAATCTACGAAGGTTTCAAAATATTTCCTCCCATATGACTGCACTTCCACCATGGAAATAATAATTTGAGAGCTCAAGTAGGAATATCAGAAACATGGTGAGGGGTTGGCGTTTCAGCTTTTGGTTGTTTTGCCATATCACATATGCATATGCATAGAGGCTTACATCTGGAGAGAAAATGAGGTATGTGTCCCCTACAAGCCAAGCTCTTTTATCTATTGTTATGGCGCTGCTAGAAGAAGGGCGCTAGAAGGCCGGCCGGGGGCCATTTTGCCCACGGCCAGGCAAGAGGGAAGGGATTTCCTTCTTAATTCTTGCTTGATTAGATTGATACATCTCCTCTATATAGAGAGGTTTACTTGACTTCCAAGCAAGGCTTACTTGACCCCTAAGCAAGCGACCCTTATCTCTAATTAACCCTAAGACTAACGGGCTATACTGCCAGCCTAGGCCCATTACGTACTCTAACACTACACTCCACCTGGACATGCAGCTTGTCCTCGAGCTGCAGCCTAACCAACTTATAACCATGACTCGACGCAACACAAAGTTTACACCTAAAAACAAGCCTTTTACATCTTGGCTTGTTTTATGACTCTCAACCTGAAATGGACTGGGACACTTTATTTTGGACCCCTCAACAAAAAGTGGACACCATCAGCATGTCGGACGTGCACGTGTACAGCCACCTGGATCCCATGGACACCACCTGGACCAAAGGAGTGCATGTGTATGGCCACCTGGAAGTGGTCGCAAGAGCGACCAGCAGAGCCGCCCTCGCGGCGGCCGGCGGCGGAAAGCAGTGGTGCTATGCGGTGCGCTCCTGTCGGTGACACCCTGCCTTCTCCCCGCCGGACTGCTGTTGGTCTGCACCGCACAAGGAAGAGTGGAGGGCTTGCGATGGAGAATGACGAGGAGGGGTGCGCCTCCCCAACCGCCGATGTCACAGACTTTGAGGTCGCTACCCGCGGGGAAAACAGCATGCTCGCCGCCCGTGGGGGAAACCGCATGCCTAAGATCCCCGAGGCAGCAGACGAGATCGAGGTCCTTTGCGCAGCGAAGGGAAACTTGGAGGAGCGGCAGCTGCAGACCACACATCTCCCGCACACCCCGACATGCTAGTAAGCCGCGTGCAGCAGCCTGCAGCCTCATCGCCGCCGACACGTGGCGGGTAGCAATCCAAGACGGAAGCGGTGACGGCGACGGCGGGGACTTGATCTGTTGGATGTGGACGCCCTGGGATGGCGGCGGCGCTGATGGGAACGAGGTCGTCGCACTCCCGTTGTAGGGCATCCCATACTGGGCGGCGGAGCTCACCGGCGGTGGCTGCTGTAGCTGCAGCGGCTGCTGCGGTGTCGTGCCGGGCAGCGGCAGCGGCTGTTGCGGCAGAGCGCCGGTCGCGGCGGAGGCCGCTAGGAGCGGCGGCTGCCACTGCAGCCAGGGTTGGGCGGTGGTGGTGATGGATGGCAGCTGCAGCGGCGCGGCGGAGGCCGCTAGGAGCGGCGGCTGCCACTGCAGCCAGGGTTGGGCGGTGGTGGCGATGGATGGCAGCTGCAGCGGCGCGGCGAAGGCCGCCTGGTGCGGCGGCTGCCACGGCAGCCACGGCGACGCGGGGGCGGCGATGGGCGGCGCAGCCGGGTGCGGTCCGTGGGACCCGGCCAAGAACAGGCGGATCTCCTGGACCGCCTGGGTTAGGTCTCGCAGCACCCCGGACACCTCCTCCCAGGTGAGGACAGCGGGGGCGGGCGCGACGGAGGATCCCGGCGCGGGCAAGAGTGGGGCGACGGTCGTGGTGGTCGCCGGAGGCGACAAGGTGACCGGCAGCGGAAGAGACGGGCTTGGCGGCGGTGAAGACATGATCGAACCGAAGCTAGCTGATACCAAATTGTTATGGCGCTGCTAAAAGGAGGGCGCGAGAAGGCCGGCCGGGGGCCTTTTTGCTCACGGCCAGGCAAGAGGGAAGGGATTTCCTTCTTAATTCTTACTTGATTAGATTGATACATCTCCTCTCTTTATATAGAGAGGTTTACTTGACTCCCAAGCAAGGCTTACTTGACCCCTAAGCAAGCGATTCTTATCTCTAATTAACCATAAGACTAACGGGCTATACTACGAGCCTAGGCCCATTACGTACTCTAACATCTATCGACTGTACCCCGACTTCCTCTATTTAGCCAGTGACCAGGACTAGAAGCTACATCATCGACGAATTATTTATCTTCAGGCATTTTTTCACGGAAGTTACTGTTCAGAACATTTTGGGCGTGCAGCCACTTGATTGCTTAGTCTTTTACCTGCCGTCTTTACACAGAACAGACAACTGCTAGTTGTTCTTAGTTGTTGACCTTGTTTTGAGTGCGAACAAATTAAGATGGGTGGCGTGACATATGGTAAGAAAAGGAAGAATCACCAACATGTTTTACCTGGTGCTTCCCTTCTGTTTCAAGATTAGCATTATGGAATGTAGATGCAGAAAAGAGAGCTGGTGGTCAGCAATTCCATGACGACTTTGGCATTTTAACTTTGAGGCGGCATAGGTAATTTAGTATTAACACCCTTCCCCTTTCCGCCAAAATCATGAGGCTTGAGAATAAAATCTGCAACTTTTATGATTGTAGCATGATGAATTAGAACAATACTGTTGTCATGTTTCAGCTCTTTTTTTTGGCACAAATACCAACATTAAGCCATGTACAGTTAAGTGCTTAGGGTTTTTGTTTAAGCACTAGTGTTTATTTATAGAGCGCATGTGCTTATTTAGGCATCTCCACTGTATAAATTAGCACTGTTGCTTAAGAAAAAATAGTTTATTTTTCTAAATACTTGTCTAAGCACCTAGCATTATACATGGCCTAATTGTGCCTTGCTTGCCCAGAAGAAAAGGGAACTAATGTACCATTGTTCTGTGTACAACCCCCTTTTTCTTGAAAGGAACGTTTTGCTGGAATTAACCTTTATTTTCAGTTGTCTAGCTAAATTAACTCCGTTCACAAAGGGAGTAACCTTTTTCTGAATCGAATGTGCTTGTTCACTTATTTCAGTTCGTATATTGAAACATCCAAAACACCTCATATTTATTAACGTGGAAAATAAGATAGATGTTTTGGGACAACATTTGCTTCTGAATTTTCTGTTTTGGGCCTTCACTTTTCGTTTTGGCCATTTTGTTTTGTAAACCCCGCATCATTTCGATGCTTTCTTCCTCTAATACAAATGGATACGGACACGGTTGCATCACTACCCGATCCACAACCGTGCCGAGTGCCTCAAGTTTGCTAGTTGGTTTTATCAGGTACTCGGCGAAGCCGAAAAAAGCCAGGGTGTGCACGAAAAAAAAACTCTTATGGCTACACTTGCCATTGGTATAAGAGAGGTATAAACACGCGATTTTTGGATAAGTGGGCACATAAGGACAAGTACTTATGTTAGGTTGAAACAACTTCCACAGATCCAGATTGCTCAAAGGCCTATTTATGCCTTGTGTTGCTGGAAACTAGAATACCTTGCCATGGAATGAGAAGGAACAAATAGGTGTGAAGCAACGTGACAGACCGAACAAACTACTGATACCCTGACTGGCTCCCATCCGCCTCAAAAAACCTGAAGCTGGCTTTAGATAACTGTGGTACTGATCCAAGATTAAATTACTAATTAGCCCACCAACTCCGGCATCCACAACCCCAACCCCAAGAAGGCCAGACACAGCACACGCCAAGCTCTCTGACCATTAAGTCATTAACTAGCCAAAAAGCTCCTCAGTCCATGCCCCTCCCCTCCTCCTCCATGGCACTTTATCCCCTTCATTAACACCTCTCCCATACCTTCTACCTACCTACCTAACCAGAAAATATGGGCATTCCACATGCTGCCCACTCCCACTCCCCCTCTCCTCTCTACAAGACAAACCCTTTTTCATGCATAGAAAACTCAACCATTCAGTGATGTCACTGGATGGCCATGTCATGTGCTAGCCTGCAGACATCCGAGAACCTAACTTCCCATAACCACCACCAGCCAGCACCATAACGCTCACTCCCACTCTCATTACTCTGCATCACTCACTCCCTAGATGATGGGCCTAACTCCCCTAGATTAGGGATATGCTTGATTAGATCTAGTGGAGGATGATGAACTTCCTATGGCACGATTAGTAAAGACAAGAAGGAAAGAAGGTAGGAGCTGCTAGCTGATGATCTATTCATGAACTATGTCACCTAGACTAGATGATGATGCATATGCATGCATGGCCCGATGCTAGCTAGTAGCTGTGAATTAATAGAAAGGGGGTAGATTTAATTTCCTCATGAACATGATACAGAGAGCTAGCTAGTTTAATTAATAATTAACCATGTGTGGCTTTAGTTAAAAAGGTATATGTCCGAATGTTACTGTTACTAGTGCTACTATTGGCGTCCGCCCTCTAGCGGCGCGATGAATCTGAACATGTGCTGCGTGCTGGCCTGCTGCTGCATGGGCACGGAGGAAGCGCCGCCGCAGCGGCATCCCTCGCCGGCGCCCTGGAACCCGAGGCGGTTCAAGCACATGCACGCTGCCGACGTGGACGTTGTTGCATTCTTGTGGCTCGCCGTCGTTGCTGCCTCCTGTTTCACCGCTGGGTCGTCCGGCTGGTAGGGTGCAAGGCTGATGGAGAGGTTGAGGTCGATGCCGAGGTGCCGTCGCGACGGTGGCGGCGGCGTGGCGGAGCCGGCCGGCTCGTCGTCGCTGCTGTGGCTGCAGGCGGGCTCGGCTGAGCTGGAGAGAGCCGCGAAGGGATCCTGCTGCTGCGGCTGGAGGTGGTGGCCACCGGGTGTGGCAGCCGCGTACTGGTGTTGGTGCGCGACCCGGAGCTGCTGCGCCGGCATGGCGGCCCCCGCGATGGCATTAAGCGGGCGGTGGGTGTGCGGGTCCATGCCGCGGGCCAGGAGCTTGCGCTTGATGTGCGTGTTCCAGTAGTTCTTGATCTCGTTGTCCGTCCTCCCCGGCAGCCTCCCGGCGATGAGCGACCACCTGAGAGCACAAGCGCAAGACCGACACGATATATAAGAAATAAATAACGCCGTACGCCCGTGGATCGACCGATCTATCTATCTCCACTGATGCATCATCATCAGAAGAAGGATAAGAATTGTTACTTGTTGCCGAGCAGCTCGTGGAGCTTGATGATGAGCTCGTCCTCCTCCTCGGTGAAGTTGCCCCGTTTGAGGTCCGGCCTCAGGTAGTTGATCCACCGCAGCCTGCAGCTCTTCCCGCACCGCAGCAGCCCTGCACCACGCACCATGCATACATACATCATTCACCCATGGCCGTACACGCGTCTTGGTCGCCGATGAGCGGCACATACCTGCGGCTTTGGGGAGGGACCTCCAGCAGCCCTCGCCATGGGCCTTGATGTAGGCGATGAGGCGCTGGTCCTCCTCCTTGGTCCAGGCGCCCTTGTTGGTGTGCGCCTTCTCGCAGCACGGGGACCTCCCCATGCCGCCGGCCGGCACGTAGGTACGTTGAAGACAGGAGCCGGCGGCGCCGCACACGAGTAACGGACTGATGATATATGCTGTTGTGGCTGTGGGTGGGTCTGAGGGAAAGGAGGAGCGGTGAGGTGTTGGTGGTGCGTGCGTGCGTGCGAGCTTTTTGAGAGCGAGCGAGCGAGGAGGAGAGAGAGAGGGGAGACGGGGGTGGGTAGTTGGTTTTATACGGGGAGGAGGAGGATGGGGGTGGAGCGGAGCGGGGCCCCATTGACGCGGATCCCTCTGGGCCATTTGACCGAGTTGGTGCGATGAGAGGAGAGGGGGGAGGTGGGGGCGAGTGGTTGCAAAGCCCTAGGCCTGGATTTGGTAGGTAGGTATGCTCCGCTTCTTCTGCTCGACTGCCGCTTGTCCTATTCCCTTCCTTCTCCCCTCCCTTTCTTTTCTGCTTATTTATTATTCGTTTTCTGATTTTTTTTCATTTTTCATTTTTCTTTTGGGGGAGGAGGGGGGCTAGCTGGTAGGTGTACCCGGCGAGCGCACACCAGCAGGAGTAGGTGCAGCCTAATGAATGCAACGGGGTTGGGTTTTGGGGTGAGGCTCTTGGTTTTTGGAAGGAGGGTAGTTCAACATCAAATGACTGGTTCTTTTACATGAAAATTCTACGCTTGCCCCGCAAAAATACTTGGCGGTTCGTTGAAAATATCTTACTACTTAGGAAATGCAACTACATTCGTTTTTCCATCTCTGTCAACGACCGGGGCATAAGGATGATACCATCTTATTTCTTACATGTGGCGGCCGTTTCGATGAGCAATTGCCCTGTGTATGCCCTTCAAATTTTCAAATATATTGAGGTGATGCACAAGAGATGGACGGTATGGTATTGGTACGAGCGTGGTGGTGTATGGCGATCTAGGCCACAAAGGCAGATTCCTTTGGGCATAAACTTTAATTTGGGAATAATTATATCCGTTGATTGATATTTTTATTAAACAATGGCATACCTCACAGGAGTTTATTGAACATTCTAACTCAAATCTAGCACCACTCTAACGATGAGCTGGTTTTTTCTTTTCCAAATATTTGGGACATGCAGAGGAGGAACATTTTAACTCAAATCTAGCACCCACTGTTTTTCAAAGTGTTGTTACCTCATGAGACCATGCAAAAGTATGGGGTTTGAAACAAGCTTCACTGCCCCTCCCCCCGCACATCGATGGCCCGACATTTTCCTAGCATCCCACGCTAGGTAGCTATCTCCTCCTTTCTAAGATTCTAGAAAACCAACCCGTCCCTAGCACTAAGCACTAGCGGCATGTCTTTGTGTGTGCGATTGTGCATGAAAGGGAGAAGCAAAGAAAGGAAAAGAAGCAAGGAAAGGCAAGATAGAGGAATCTTGTCCGTCGGTTTGGTCACCTACCCGCCCGGTTCTCCTCCTCCTCCTCTCCTCCCTCTTGATATGCACGGAGCAACTTGTCCTAGCCATTGTTTTGATTAGTGGGATCCGCTAGGGTAGCTACTTTACCTTTCCTTGCAGCCTGGTTGGTTTGCATGTTGCTGGTATGGTGGAGTGGAGGAGGTTCCGTACAAGCTTACTTCGGAAGTCGCATTCCATCCCGCGCGCATTATTATTAGTAGTAATACAACACAGAGTGCACTGCCTCATACGAGTACTACACTTTTTGCAAAAAAAAAGTAGATGCATGCAATATATAGTCCCTCCTTTCTGATTTATAGGCTCATCTCAAATAGTTTGTTTTTTTCGTTTTATAAATCTCACTAATTTCCGGTTTATAGGGCTCATCTCAAATAGTTTGTTCTTTCGTTTTATGGGTTTGTTTGGTTGGATACTAGTGTGACCAAGCCAAAGTGTGGCTAGCCACACAAGTATGGCAAGCCACACAAGTGTGACTAGCCACACAAGTATGGCAAGCCACACAAGTGTGACTGTGAAATTGGACGCCAGACTTTGGCAAAAGTTGGCAAAAAAATTGTCTCTATGACAAATGGGCCATAGGGGCAATAAAGTGTGTCAAGCCAAAGTGTGGCAAAAACCAAACACATGTCAACTAAAATATGGCTGTCAAATTTTGGCTTGGCAAACTGTGGCTGTGAACCAAACAACGCCTATAAGTCTCAGTTCTACTACTTATTACCATCACATATTTAGATTTCAAGGTGTATTAAATCACTGCATGCAAGGATGAATAAAACACTCACCAATGCATGTAATTTTTTTTGATCATGCATGCATATGGTGTAATTTCAGACTATCAATAGGGTCGGACTATCGATGATTGTACTCATGGAGTTTGGATACTGCAAAAAAAGGTGCTTGCGCACTACTGTGCAGTTCTGCCCCATCTGTTCTTGTAACCAAAAAGTCACTGAAGTGTCTAAAAAGAGGTCACTGAAACGAGCGCTTTATTCTCCAAGGACGAGTATGGACTCGTTTGCGATTTGGTGGTAATTTCGATTATCTAAAGAATAATCAGCCCTAGTCCCATCCATGCAAACCGGCCGTTCCTCTAATTTGGTGTTAGGAAACCTCACTCTGCTGCACTTTTCATGCCCAATAATAATAGATATATTCTATCCAACAACTAAAAGTGCTCATCTAACTCTATCCAAGATGAGATTACATGCCATTATAAAGCACCTAAAGTATCATTTTTTTTCTAACAAGTCCATATTAATTCCAAAAAAATATGTCACACATATATATATATTCTCTTGCAGCACATATATATGGGATGCGAGCACTGTTGTTGGAATACTCCTAACGTTTACTGAGTACGTTTCTTCAGTTGGGGTGCACATAACATAAGCATGCTCCATGCAAGCCGGGCGTGGGAGATGCAAGTACTACCGAGAAAAAGAAGAGGATAAGAAAAGGGATCCATGTGGAACGGGTAGCTAGGGAATTGATTGGTGCGAAATAACTCCGAGAGGTTAGGTTTGTTTTCTCCTCCTCCTTGTTGGGCGCAGATGTGTGGTGTGGCCGGTCTCCCGGCCCATAGCGACAAAGATCTGGTAGTGGTATCTCTGTCCAAGGAAAGGCACATTGAATGCATCCATCACCCACCTCTCTACCTCTCTCTCTCACTCCGTGTTCTCTGCTTGCGCCAACACCACCCATACAGATGCAGATACAGACGAGTGAACAGCGCTGCTGAGGGTAGGAGGCAGCAGGGTCTCCCCAGTAATGGCACCGGCCGCCCTCCCTCCACCCTGCACGCATGTTCATGGACCCTGTCTTCATGAGCTACAACGTCAAAACACACTAACCATGCATGCATGCATGCATGTTGTACGTACAGTACTATTAGGCCGTCACAGTACAAACTAGGTGGTAGAAGCAGTACCCGCACGCATCATATGACCAAAGTCGTAGGAAAATAAGGGCGCTTCTTCGGCTTGCCCTCCTGTATCTGTGTACTTATCTGCGACCGGACGGGGTGATTCAACGGCTGTGCACCGCCGCCGGTCGGACGTGCTTTGATCTGGGTCGTTGGTGTTTGGTGTCACACGGCGAGGGCCAAGGCAATGTAGACCCGTTCTACCCAGGTGCATTCGTGGGACTAGGAGGAAGGGAAGATGAAGGGAATTGAAGCCGTCCGGCAGAGCAAGTAAAGGTGGCGTTAATGAATGTGAGCTGCTGCTGCACCTGGCCAAATCCAACAGGCAGGCAGGTTTCGAAAAACAGGAGGTAGGTTGCGTGGGCTTCAATGAATTGGCTCTGCGCTGCCATGCTGCCATCTCACCAGTCCTCTCCCGTTCAAATCTGTTCAACAAGAGAAAACTTGCAGCATGAACGGACAAATTATGAGTTGTTTATCTAAAATAAGTTGAGAAACTACAACACCCGGGTGAGCTTGCTTAGCGCACGACACAACCAGCCGGTGGACGCTGGAGACGGCAAGGTCCGGTCCTTCTTGTTGGCTTTTACAGGATCAGCCATTCGCGGTCAATGCAGCATTATTATATCATGGCGTGATTGGCTTTAAGCTGCTGGTACACTCTTTTCTAGCAGTGTCTGCACTCAACTCGGGAGGTTTCTCCTCTCCGGGCCCTTCTTAGAAAAATCTACCGGCGGTTGGACAAGAGATGGACTAGGGGTTGAAATGGCAAGAAAGGTGTTCGCATGGCCATGGAGGTTAAGTAAGTGACGCCACCCCACCCCACCCACCCCACCCCACCAATAATTTAAGTCCATGGAGATTTGATTGCGTTGCATCTCTCCTGAAATGCATTTAGCGCATCGTTTTCTCCATGTTACTGAAAAGTCGTCGCCATTACCATGCATGCGATATGAAGCTCATGCATAGCCATCCATGGAACAGTACGGACACGCTTGGTTCATAGCAAACGATCGTGGCAAAAAGTTATAAAGAGTACTGTATATAATTAAATCAAACCTACTCAGGCATATATGCATGGTTTCTTTGGATGACAGTGCTAAGCATTCGATCCTATTGGAAGCTTTTATGTTTTGCTTTGTCAAACAGAAGCTTTGAAAGAAACGGGGGTGTGATCTTGCAGCTGATGAGACCCCACGCACGACGTTGGTTGTGTAGTACGGGCGTCTTGTCCGTACGTCCGGAGGAAAAGTGAGAGAAATCGAGTGGTAGGAGGATGGCGGACAGCTTTGACTTGAACAAATCAGAACGTCCCTGATCGAGCCGACCCTTCAATTCGTGTTTGGTGTGTACGGATGTTGTCGGGAGTTTTAGGTCTGGTCGCTGGCATTTTCGGATCAACAGTGTGTGCTGTGTGCATATCACGTGTCTCCATCTTTGTCCTCGAGATCAGGTGTCGCTTGTCTTTCTATAATTCGAGTTTATTAAGTTATTATCTGTCATCAGTTTTTGTTTGCCAATCAACACCTCCTTTATTAATGGGCAGTGCTAGGCACTGGCCGGCTGACCCAATTTTTGGCCGGTCGCCTTGCTGCAGCTTGATTAAAGCGACCAGGACCGTGAGATCTGTTTCTTTTCATCCCGTATCCCTCCTTCCTCCCGCACGGGATCGAGCCCCCGTCGCTCCCTCTTTGCCTCTGCACCCGCGCCGCCACTTCGTACTCGTCTGCGGCTGTCGGCCACCCCACGCCACCACAGCCGTCGTCGCGCTCGCCATCTACCATCGTGACAAACACACCTCTTTGGTTGAAAAAATATGGAGGCAGTTGTGGCAGCTTTTTTATCGCTGGTCGTAGCAAAACGGAGACATGATTGTAGCAAAACTGCTGCCTGTAACTCACCGTGCAGGTCATAAAACACAGCTGCCATCGTGGCAACGATTTTCAATGTTGGTCGTAGCAAAACGTGGTCACAGTTGCCACAAAAAACATCATGGCCCCCGCCGCCGCTTGTAGTCGTCGTGCAGGTCGCCAACATGTACGTCGTCGGTTTAAACAAAATACCTCACACCTTCCAGCAAAAGAACATTGTGGTTACAACATTGTCTGTTGCGGGTTGCAGCACCCATGTCGCCTCCATGGCCGTCTGCAGGTGGTAGCAGCGGCAGTGATCGGTTCTGGCAATTTTTTTGCCTATTGCAGCAAAACACATCACTGTCCATGACCGTCGACCTCAACTTCCAACAAAGCGCGTAGCCGGTTCCAGCAAAAAAACACGTCGGTGATTGTTGAAACTGATTGTGCTGCGATGGCCACGGAACTTATGTCTGATAAAGTGATCAGATCAGAGGCTTTCCTCTTCATTTGGGATATAAAGGAGAACCTGAAAGTCTTTGCTGCCCACAGAGTTAATTGGGTCAAGAGAGATCAGAACAAAGTTGCCCACAAGCTGGCAGCACATGCAACTTTGAATGGAGACGACTTCTGGCTCGCTAGGGTTCCGGGAGTGATTAGCACGGATGTTGTGAAAGAATACCATCAGCTCTCCTGAGTGATTTCACTCTGTACCTAAAAAAACACGTTGGTAGCAACATGTAACAACATCGGGTGTAGCTCGTCAAAAATTTAATGGCCATGAGCTCACAGTACGCAGCCGAGCAGGTTTCCGGCAATGAGTGTGACCTTTGCATCATCCCTCGTCTGTTGCAGTATCCCTGGATCATTGAGAAACTTTGTAGCCGTGCGAGAGGGAGGAGATGGAAGGAGGAAGCAACCATGGCAGCGAGATATCAGGGGAGAGGAGTAGCATGCAGCGAGAGGAAGGGGAGGATAAGGGTAGAGGAAGAGAGGTTGTGCCCTGGAGTGGGAGGGGCACGTGGTGCCCTGGTGTTGGTGGGTGTCGCCGCACGTGAATAAAGGGTGGGCGCGAGCAACACGAACGGCCGAAGGCTCAACTGGTCAGTCAACATGAAACTTTTCCCTTCATTATTTGGCTACAATTGTAGCATCAGAATCAAATCAGAGGGATAACAACCTCCGGGGCAACCATACACCAGGAGTGAATTTTGCTAGCCCCTTGTAAATTTCCCCTTTTTGTTTCCTTGAAATTGATCTGAATCTTGAATTATTTTTGTCCTTTGCTTTCCCTTCTTCATCTTGTAGACTCAACTCCACTGGAGGAGGAGCCCATGATAGATGTGCAGGAAATTGCAAAAAACATCGCTGATGAGGCTGCCAAAATTTATGCTGAAGAGGTTGCAGTAGACTAAAGGAGCCAGGAAAGCTGTTGGAGAAACCCATGAGGCTCCCAGCAACACATTTACCTCTGCCAGCACGGATGTTGAGATGAGAGAAGCCGACAATGAAGATCCAACCACCGTCAACCATCCGGTTTTGCCTGAAGTGCAACCAGCAACAAATCCATTGGTTCCTGCTCATCAATTGCAACAATCTAAAGCCCACCGGCTCATCTGATGCTAGGAAGACTGCCCTTGAAGATGCATTCACCGGGGTTATCATTCCCTTGTCTCGCAGCGTCAAAGAGACGGGCAAGTCCGACAGCAGCGTTGCTGATCTTGCCTTCTTAGAATCCATGGCTGCTAGGTTCAAAGATGTGCAAGTACACTACAACAAACGCTTGGACAGACTGTGGAGTTGGCTGAAAAGAAGTTGGACGAGAGGGTTGAAGACACCCGCAAATGGTATGAAGGGAAGCTTCAAAGCATCAAGGGCGAGGAGGAAAGGCTCAATGCCGCCAAGAAGGAAGCAACATCTCTGGACAACAAGTTATCCGAGCGAGAAGCACAACTTGACACAAAGGAAAGGGACCTTGCTGCCAGAGAGGAGTCTCTTGATGCCCAACTACATGTCAAGGACGAAGAGATCCAAACTCTGCTCGCGCGGCGGACCCAGGAGCTAGAGCAAAAACACAAAGAAGCTCTGGAAGCTCAAGCACTGGAACACGCCGGCAAACTCGTGGTGGTCGTCAAGGCTGCAGAAGCTGCCGAGGCCGCCAAGGCGGAGTTGGACGCCAAAGTGAAGAAGCTCGAAGAGGATCTTGCAACTGCCGGCAAGGAGCCCTTGGCACTCAAGACAGATATGGAGAAAACAGCCCACACCATGGCGGATCTGCAAACCTCACTCTCCGCCAAGAACCAAGAGCTCACTCATGCCAAGAATTCCATTGCGCATCTGAAGTTGAAGCTCATGACTCTGGAAACGGAACTTGGAGAAAGCAAGAAAAGAGAAAAGAACCTGCTGGCAAATTAGAATATCAAGAAGGCTGCGCTCTACAATGTTGAAAAGGCCTTCAATGAGCTGAAGGATAACGTGGACCTCTGGACCACAGGTATTCTCAACATTGTATGCCTCAGTTCGCAATTGACCACCATGAAGATGGACAACTACATCTTTACTAACAACGAGCATGAAGTTCCAAGTGCCAGGCTGACGTTCTTCTTCAAAAATCTCATCAAGGCGTTGAAGATGCATCATGAGGAGAGATCCGCTAGCTTCGCCGGCAAGTCTCACAAATTCTGCCGCGACGTTCTCTTCAAGGTACCCATCAAGATCGTGTAACGGAACCCTGGCATCGACATCTGCAAGGCCTTCAAGAGCTTGCCGGAGGGAGCAGACACCAAGGCTGCCGAAGAGCTTGTTGCACCGCTCGCCGACAAGGCCAGCGAAATCCCCATGACCGAGGGCCAACACAAGAACTAGCTCCCTCTCGTACTATCTTGCTGCCAATGTAGTCCATGTAAAAGACAGATTTATCTTGAATTATTAATTTTAGATGAATAGGGAGGCCTCTCCCTGGTTCCATTAGCGTTTATCTTGAATTAGAACTCCATTTGGCTTCTAATGTAATATAATCTGTGATGATGAATGGATTTATGTTATCTTCCTTGACTTATTTTGTCTTTGGATGATTTTATTCCCTACGCTTGTTGGAAACTTGCCGGTGGGCACACTCTTGCCGCGAGCACTTGAGGAACGGTCCTTAGTGATGGGGAACGAAGCATGAAAATCAAAAAAATTCCTACGAATACCCAAGATCTATCTAGGACAAGCATAGAAATGAGAGGGGAGAGTGTGTATACGTACCCTCATAGATTGAAAGCGGAGGCGTATATAACATGGTTGATGATGTAGTTGTACTCTTCGTGATCCGATCACGACCCAACCGATCTAGTGCCGAACGGACGACACCTTCGAGTTTAGCACATGTGCGGCTCGATGACGTCTCCTCCTCCTTGATCCAGCAAGAGAAGGGAGAGAACTAGATGGGATCACAACCAGCACGACAATGTGGTGGTGGTGGTGGAGCTAGTCCAGTAGGGCTTTGCCAAGTGCTACTAGAACGAGGATGGAGGAACTACGAAGTAACAGGAGAGAGGGGCGCCAAGGGTTTGGTGTGTCCTCTTGGGGCGCCCCTCCCCTCTATATATAGGTGGAGGGGCGTGGGGAACAGCCCCTCCAAGTCCTAGGGCGCAGCCAAGGGGGACAGGACTTGGACTCCAAGTCCAATCCTATTCCTACTAGGACTCCCCCTTTTCCCCTTCCCTAGCCACATGGGCTTCTGAGGACTTGGTGTGCCTATCCCAATAAGGCAAGGGCGCCTCCCCTCAGCCCATGCTAGCCCTTGGGCCGGATGTGGTGGACCCACTTGTGGACCTCCAGACCCCTCCGGAATCCTCTAGAACCTTCTAGAAGCCTCATGGTACAAAACCGAAAAAATTGCATCTTTTCCAAAACCCAAAACATGAATTCCCTTATATAAATATTTACCTCTCAACCATTCTGAGACTCCTCGTTGCATCCGGGATCTCATCCGGGACTCCGAACAACATTCATTTATCAATCATCAAATATCCCAATACTACTCTAACGTCAACGAACGTTAAGCGTGCGACCCTGCGGGCTCGAGAATCATGTAGTCATGATCGAGACACCTCTCCGGTCAATAACCAATGGCGGGACCTAGATGCCCAAATTGATTCTTATATATTCCACAAAGATCTTTTATCAGTTGAACCATGATGTCAAGGATTCAGTTAATCCTGTATGAAATTCCCTTTGTCCAGCGATATGTTACTTGCCTGAGATTCGATCGTCGGTATCTCCATACCTAGTTCAATCACGTCACCGGCAAGTCTCTTTACTCGTTTTGTAATACAAGATCCCATGGCTAAATCATTAGTCACATTGCTTGTGAGCTCTTTAAGATGTTGTATTACCGAGAGGGCCCAGAGATATCTCTCCATCATACGGAGTGACAAATCCCAGTCTTGATCCATGCCAACCCAACAGATAACTTCGGAGATACCTGTAGAGCACCTTTATGATCACCCAGTTATGAAGTGATGTTTGGATACACATTAAGTATTCCTCCAGTGTCAAGGAGTTACACAATCTCATGGTTTAAGGAACAAATACTTGACATGAAGAAAGCTATAGCAAATAAACTAAACGATCTAATGCTAAGCCTACGGTTGGGTCTTGTCCATCACATCATTCTCCTAATGATTTGATCCCATTATCAAATGACAACTCATGCTATGGTTAGGAAACCTTAACCATCTTTGATCAACGAGCTAGTCTAGTAGAGGCTCACTAGGGACACGGTACTTGTTTATGTATCCACACTTGTATTTAAGTTTTCGATCAATACAATTCTAGAATGAATAATAAACCTTTATCATGAATAAGGAAATATGATAGAAATCAATTTATTATTGCCTCTAGGGCATATTTCCAACACTTAGCAGCTTGCCGGAAGTGGTGATGCTGGCAAGGTTACACTTGACAGTCATAGCACAGCTACTTAAATTGTTGAGCGAACTCGAAACAAAGTAAGAGCGCGGCTGATCACGACAAGGTTCCTTAGCATGCAGGTTTCTCATACAAAGGCCAAAATCTTCCAAGGAGAAATTGCAACTACAACAAAGAATTTGTTTCAAAGTTTTTCAACTTAGCATTTTCTTTGGTTTACTTCTTAACGTAAAATGATAACTTGAACGTCATTCGATGGTTCCCACACCATCACTCCCCCCGGGAAACTTGCACGCGAGGAACCCTTCTTGTCCTTTGAGAAAAAAGAAAGAAGAGAAAAGAGGAGGCTGGAGACCTTGACGACTCATTAATCATCTCATACAAGGCAAAATGTAACAAAGCATCACATGGACACATGCGGAATTTATCATGTAAATTGACAAGAGTCACTGGTACAGCAAGCTGCTATACAAATGGTTTTCAACCCCTTTTCGCGATGGCATTTTAAACCGTGGCCTTGCCTATGTGTGTGATAGGGGGGGTCCTTCCCACACGACCTAGAAACCGTCAGGGATAGGGAGTAGCATTAGTGCATGTGTTCTGCATAACTAAGTGTATGTGATGCCAACATCTATCCCAAACGCGAGTCTTCAGACAACTGTTTGTGATATGTAGAATATCCTAAACGCTCCATCCTTTGCTACTCATTTATGCTCTCATTACCATCGCAGTCGGTATTCTGTGGTGCTATGTTTATGATGCGCGCCCCATCGCAAATAGTTCACAATTATAAAATGTGTATGATAAGCAGACAATCACACACATTTACTTTTCCTTGTCTGTATGTGATTCAATGGAAGAGTGCATACAATGGTCCCTATAAAACTGTATGCAAAGCTTGAATATACCCCACACGATTCATTTGTCGTACTCGCATCAGATGAAGGCCTATCACATGCGTTCTTCTATGAGCAAACATTTATGATATGCACGACATCATAAACATTCCATAATTGCCAAGCGTGTGTGATAAGGTGACATTCGCAAACATTTAATAAGAAGGGTTTGTATGCGTTGTTGTTGTTCACGTAGTGGATCTGAGAAACGTGTCTGATCTTGACGTTTATCACAGATGTTTTGTTTTCGCAAACCATGTATAGTATACTGGCCCGCTGAGCATAATTTATGCCTAATTTAATCCTTGCATTCAAATTCACATATTTTGAATTTGAAAGTAGGCAATCACTTATTTCGTATTGAACCATGTTTATTACAAATATAGGTTCAAGGACAAATGCACAATTCGATGCACAAGTACATATATTGAAGAACTACAGAAGCGCCAAGTAAAGAATGATGAACCACAGTTGTACTAAAGATTGTAAAGAGAGAGGCAAAAGACATTCTGGTTGCTGGAGAAGATGAAGCAGAATGCCCATATTGTGTCCTCCTCCATGTGTAATGTGCACGACTCTAGGCCAACCCCTTGTGATGGTCGCCCGCCCATCCTTCACCGTCTTCATTAGGACTTCTTGATGCTCCTTGTAGTCTCGATGAAATAATTTAACCTTCATTGCATGTCCACCAATCATGTACTTTGCGAGGTAATCTTGAGTAAACTGTTTGGGAACTACTGCAAACAAAAAAGATTCAGACATTGTTTGTCAAACAACTCATTATGGGCAGTAAAAATAGAAGGATACAGAGTTTGTAATTACCATCCTATAGCTCACTGTTGTGTTGGATAGAGCGTAAACAAATAATTTATTGCCACCATTCATATCTTTTTGCTAATAATCCTTATCAGTTTGCTCGTTCATGAATATCTCATTGCCCATACGCAAAAGGGTCAATGTGTGGATCTTTGCCGAGGACATATGTACCTACAAGCAACAAGTCAAGATTAGAAGCTAAAAAGTGTCCAGTTGTGCATCTATATGCACCACATTATGGAATGACCGAGGGGAGTACAAGCCGAGGGATGAAACTAACCCCGACGGAAAATGTTGGCCATGTTGGGGAACATAGCATGCAATTTCAAAAAGTTTCCTACGCTCACGCAAGAACTATCTAGGAGATGCATAACAACGAGAGGGGGAGAGTGTGTCTATGTACCCTCGTAGACCGAAAGCGGAAGCGTTTGACAACACGATTGATGTAGTTAAACTTCTTCTCGTTCCGACCGATCAAGCACCAAACGTACGACACCTCCGAGTTCTGCACACGTTCAGCTCGATGACATCCCTCGAACTCTTGATCCAGCAAAGTGTCGAGGGAGAGTTCCATCAGACGACGGCATGGTGACGGTAATGGTGAAGTGATCCGCGCAGGGTTTCGCCTAAGCACTACGAAGATATGACCGGAGGCGTAAACTATGGAGGGGGCGCCGCACACGGCTAACAATTGTTGGTGTGTGTTCTAGCGGTGCCCCCCACTACTGCAGGATGTTGCTAACGCGACACTATGATTAGAGACCCTTCGAGAAAGTGTGTGCGATGCAATAATCGCAAACGGTGGTGTATGAAAACCGTCAAAAAAGGTGCAAAACATTTGTGATGGAGGATGCATCAAACACGGCTCAGATTTTAGTTGCGTGTGCGATGAAGGGCATACGGTTCAGTTCAATTAACTATTTGTGATGAGGAGGAACAAAATAAACGGGCAGCCAGATGAAGGCGTGTGCGATACACAGCATACGATTCACTCGAATGAACTGTTTGTGATTAGGCAAAACAAAAGAAATGGGCAGCCAGATGAAGGTGTGTGCGATATACAGCATACGGTTCACTCGGATGAACCGTTTGTGATTAGGCAACACAAAATAAATGGTGAGCCAAATCAAGGTGTGTGCGATATACAGCATGTGGTTCACTCGGATGAACTGTTTGCGTTGACACAAGAGAACAGAAATGGTTCAACTTAACAAGAAGTGTGTGTTGTGCGATGGGATTGCATACATGACAACAACATATATATATACACACACACTTATAAGGACATGCTTGCATAACCAAATTAAACATCCACTTACATAGGTGGCTACTACAACCATGGCATTTGCACACACCAAAGTAAACTATTACATGCATAATTACATAGGTGGCTACTACACACATGACATTTCCACACACCAATAAAGTGAACTATATATTACATGCATGATTAACTAGCATAAACGATCATCTGATCATCATCTACTTCTTGTGACGCTTGCTCTGCTTGTGGCTCGATCTGGGCTCATCGATTTTGGTAATGAGGCACTTCCTCATGTCAACGATCCGCCTGTGCATCTCGTAGCATGTGTACATGCTCCTGGCCGCGAACTTGAGGTGAGGTTCATCCAGTTGCCGCATCCAGGCCCCGTGCCAGGATATGGGACTTGTTCTCTGGGCATCCCGCTTCATCTTTTCGTAGTAGGGGTCGATGTTGGCCGAGGCGAGTTCGACCAAGGAGTCCTTCTTCGTGCTGCCCCAGACCCTGTAGTGGTCATGGATTTCGACAAGGTTCTTGCAGGCCAAGCCCGTAACACTGAGTGCTTTTACATCGTTGGTGGTTTCCACTGTGGCAAACTTGTAGTCAGTGCTGTTAACAAACCTGTTGAAACGGTCACAAGGCTCTATGGCCATGTAGTAGTGGTAGATGAGGACATGATGGCGCACGCACAACTGGGCGATGGCAACCTTCTGATCTATGTCGGGACGACTGACCGTGTACTGGAGGTCGATGCCGACCACCTTGTGCTTGTCTCCAGCAAGCAACTGCTCAACACTATTGATGTAGTCGTCCACCACGGTCGGGTCGATGGTGTACACCACTGAGAGATCCGTCTCCCTCGTGTGGATCTCCACTCTATGCTCGCCGAACTCCATTGGAGCGCTGCGGGACATCCCCTCTCTATGTGTTGTCGTGGGTGTGCTTGTTGTGTTGTGGGGTGCGATCGAAAGGTTGAAGAGACTAAGGTTATAATGGCCGAGGGAATTAAAGGGGAAGCCGGATGGCCAGGAATATCGGCAGGCCCTGATGGCAGTTCTAATTTGCAGCGCGTAACTCCATTGTGCCGCACGTAACTGCATCGCGTGGCAACGCGCGCGGCGCAACCGCATGCATATGGGCCCCCTGACGTGATCGTGCACACGCCCAACCGCTGGTGATGATGGTGTGCCTGCCATCGTGTAATATAGACCGTCCGGTCTATATCTGACGGATAGAAAGCAAACTATGACAATTTTGCAAAAAGATACCCGCACCTCTTTCCACACTTGCAGATAAGGACTTCTCTCGTTCATCCTTTTCTCTCACAAGAAAAACTACCCATCCAAATGTATCTTGATGTTCCGTGCAACACACGGGCATCTTGCTGATATATATATATATATATATATATATATATATATATATATATATATATATATATATATATATATATATATATATATATGCATATAGCAGTTGAACGCGCAAGGAAAAGCTGTCCACAAGCCGAGCGCGCCAACGGATGCGACAGAGCGCACCGTGGCGCCTAACAGCAAGCAGAGCTTGCCGAGGGACGCGAGCAGAGGACGGCACAGTGATACGTGGAAAATAATACGAACTATGCAAGCGGTGTCAGAGACATCAAGCACGAATCTGATTAGAGTTGCGTGTGCGATACGTGGCATACAGTTGATCCATCCAAACTGTTTGTGATGGAATAAGCCGTGTGTGTTGCAGACAAACACTTGCTGGTATATAACCTTAAATTTAACCAAAACAATGTTAATGCATGTTACAAAAATTGTATAGCTGGAAACTATGTTCAAATATGACTCCAACGATATAATATTTGGCGACATGCATTCGTATTTTATTAGTTAAATCCTACTTATAAACCGGGATGGGGGTATAGTAGGTAATTAAATCACAAACGTTTTTTTTATTAAACGTGTCCTCTCGCACGTCTTGTCACCCCGCTGCCGCAGACGGCTTACAGCGCAAGCTTGCGCAGCACGCGGGGGCGTTCTTTTGGCCAAAGGGTGGCGCCAATGAATCATCGGTGAGCCCATTCCCACACAACCTCGCAGGTTCCCGCGCAAGCTTCCCGCCCGACTTGGTGAAATCCCCCAAAATTGCAATGCTTACCGGCCTGCTATAAAAACCCTCACGGCCGGCAAGTCCTGCGTCGTATTTTCCCCTCCCTCCCTGTAGCTTATCTCGTCTGCTTCTCCCACAATCGCCAATGGCACCGGTCCGTCGTCGTCGCTCAGCCACTCCACCGTCACTAGAGGACAACTCCAGCTGGGAGGCTACACCGCGGCAGCGGCGCAGTTCCCGACGTAGTGTAGTGCGCGTGGTGTCCCTGTTGGGTGTGCAGGAACACCCACCACACGCTCCGCCACCGCAGCCCATCGACAGCTATTGCCAGCCGCCGTTGCCGCCACACCACCGTCGAAAGCCAGGGCCATCTCCTACTCCGCCGCCGCGGCCCGAAGGAGGGAGGTGGCCGTCATGGCTGCCACCCTACTGCCGGCCACCGTGGCCATCACCCGCTCCCCCATCGTGGCCCGAAGGCGGGAGTTAGTGGTCGTGGCCACCACCCCATCGTGGGCCGATGTGGCTGCCAGCCCATCGTCGACTGCCGGGATTATCACCCGCTCCGCCATCGTGGCCCGAGGGCGGGAGGCGGAGGTGGAGGCCCGCACGTGCGTCAGCGACCTTGCGCGCTACATCGAGTTCCTGTGGGAGGAGGAGGAGCGCCTCGTCGAGCATGCAAAGAGCCTTATCGCAGCTGTGGCCGCAGCACACGCCGACGCAGAGGCGAGGAATCATGAGATCTACAAATAGTCCGGCCGCTTCGAGAGGGATCGTCTGGAGCGGCAGTGGGCGTTCGAGCAGGTGAGCGTTGCTGAACGTGCAACACCGTATTGCATTTGTCCAGCTTGTCGGTAGGCTCCTCCTCTTCCTCTGCCTCTTACTGAGGGGGTGAGCACGCTTGGCAGAGGAGAGGCTGCCGGAAGTAGCACAAAGCCCCTCCATGGTAGTAGCAATATTTAGGGGCTATTTTGTTCAGTTCATCTGACTATAGATGTGTGGTCGAACTGTACAACGTACTTAAAATTAGCTAGTATATATAATTGAACTAGCTATTTCAGTACGTGGTTGGCAACAATTGGGGAGAAGTTTGGTCGATTCAGCTGTCGAGTTGAACTGTTTGTATAAATTAAGAACGACTGCTTAATCTATGAATGAAATCTATGCTTAATTACTGAATTTTAGTTGCAAAAATTAGATAGTGCTAATGATTTCTAGCTGCATATTTTGATAAATCGCAGTGTTACAAGGATTGACAAATGGCAACGTTACTAGATCAACAAATGTAAATCTTTTCAGTTTGACAAATGGCAACATACCCAATAATTGTTTGTACGTGATTGCACACGGGTCATCCAAAACAACCGTTTGCGTTGAAGGGATGCACAAATCCTGCGCTGCTCTCACTTTGCATACTGGTGTTCTATCTAAAACTTTTGCGATCAAGAGCTACACAAATCCTGCTCGGCACATTTTCCCTTGGCTTCCTGGGGAAGCTGTCGGTTTGCATACGGGTGTTCTAACTAAAACGTTTGCAATGAGTGTTTTATATTTAAAAACCAAATTAAACTGGGGAAACCGAATTAAACCTAGGGAAGCTGACAATTTTTTTACCACGGCATGTTGATACTACTCCATGATAGCATGCCAAGTTTCATGAATTTGAGACGAATTTTGGATTTACTAGAATTTAAAAACCAGGTATCTCAATGTTTGCAGCTGAGTGACGGTGGCAGGGTGTTTGAAATTCATTCCCATTCCTTGCATGGGACCTAAGCATGCACCCAAGGACACATATTTGATTTTTCAACCCGTTTATATGCACTAGAGAATGTGCATGTAGTTCAAATTTGAATTATGCACATAAAATGCATGGAAAACCCAGTTAATGTATAAAAATGTCTAAATGAACCCCGAAAAATTCCAAAATTGAACACAACACTCTTGTTGTTCTATGTTGACACTCGAATTTTTTTGAAAGCAATAAGAGGCAACAGAAATCGTTTCGTCCCCAAAGGTGGCACGTTCCCTACCGAAACCATCACGCTTGTTGTGAGAAGCTCTGGTTTGTGAGAAGCTTATACCCAAACCTGCCCCAAATGGGACAATTTTTTTTACCACGGCATGTTGATGCCGCTCCATGATAGCATGCCAAGTTTCATGAATTTCAGACGAGTTTTGGATTTACTAGAATTTAAAAACCAGGTATCTCAATGTTTGCGGCCGAGTGACGGTGGTAGGGGTTTGAAATTCATTCACATTTCTTGCATGGGACCTAAGCATGCACCCAAGGACACATATTTGTTTTTTCAACCAGTTTATATGCACTGGAGAATGTGAGTTCAAATTTGAATTATGCACATAAAATGCTTGGAAAACCCAGTTAATGTATTAAAATATCCAAATGAACCCCGAAAAATTCCAAAATTGAACACAACACTCTTGTTGTCTATGTTGACACTCGAATTTTTTTGAAAGCAATAAGAGGCAACGGATATCGTTTCGTCCCCAAAGGTGGCACGTTCCCTACCGAAACCATCACGCTTGTTGTGAGAAGCGCTGGTTTGTGAGAAGCTTATACCCAAACCTGCCCCAAATGGGACAAAATTTTTACCATGGCATGTTGATGCCGCTCCATGATAGCGTGCCAAGTTTCATGAATTTCAAACGAGTTTTGAATTTACTAGAATTTTAAAACCAAGTATCTCAATATGTGCGGCCGAGTGACGGTGGCAAGGTGTTTGAAATTCATTCCCATTTCTTGCATGGGACCTAAGCATGCAACCAAGGACACATATTTGATTTTTCAACCAGTTTATATGCACTGGAGCATGTGCATGTAGTTCAAGTTTGAATTATGCGTATAAAACGCCTAGAAAACCCAGTTAATGTACATGTCCAAACGAACCCTGAATAATTCCAATTTTTTTGACGACACACCTATAGTTGCATGTTCACTACAGATAAAAGTTCTAGCAATTGAAACACCGTCCATGGCCGCTGTGACCCCATTATGTAATTCAAATCAAGACGAAAAATCAAGTAGATCCCACAAAGTTTATTATAACCAACCGTGTGAGATGCAGCACAAAATATCTTTGGACCGTGTCTGAATAAGGGACCGTGTCTAATGACACTTTGCGCGCCGGTTTTTTGGCTAAAGAGATTCCAAATTTTTGGCTTCCGCAGAAATATCTACCTCCCCGCCCTCCCTTACCAAAAGCCACATTTCCCTTGTTTTCGCCTTCCTTTCCAAGTTGAAACCTTCACTCCTTGCTTGCAGCGCCGCCGCCTCCTCGCCGGCGACCCTACTTCACCCTGCTTGGCCTCGCCTATCCAGGAAGGTAATCCACACCCGACCCCCATCCCTCTCCTCCTTCCACATCCCACAAGCCCCGACCGCCGGCGCGAGCGCGACACCTTCCACCCAAATCACCGACCCCTCCACCAAATAAGCGCCGGCCTAAGTCGTGGTGCACGAAGTATAGCCAGGATCTCAAGGAGCACTTGGCAGCGGAGAAGCAAATCGCGGCCGCACGCGCGGATGAGGTCGCGATGGCTGCCATTCGTGCCGACCTCCAGATCTTGAAGGAGCACCTTGCCATTTGCTAGCTATGCCGGTTAAGCATGCTCGGTTTACTCGTTGCGTGTGCTGCTCCTGCCTTTCCTTCACAAATTCTAGTGAATTGTGCTATCTAATTTTAGATTGCAATCTGTTGCTCTAGTGTATATGTTCTATATGTCGTGCAGTGTGGTGCTCACTTATTAACTATTTTGTTAATTTGTTGTCGTCTTCAGTTAACTGTTTAGTTCAATTATGCAAATGTGATGTTCAATTCTTCAGGCTGCAATTCTGTATTGTCTTCCATGTGAGAAATAAATTGAATTTATCTTTAAAAAATACATGAGAAACGAATACAATTGCTATATTTCCTAGTTGTCAAGCATGCTTGGTTTGGTTATACATTGTGCAATGTGGTGCTCAGTTAATGTTTGGTTCATTTGTGTTGTGGTGTTTAGTTAACCGTTTGGTTCAATTCTGCGGTGCGATGTTCAATAGTTGTGGATGAATTCTGTTATTGTATACCATGTGAGGAATAAATTGAATTTGGTTGTAGTAAATACATGAGAAACAAATACAATTGCTACAATTGGCTATAGTTAACGGTTTGGTTAACTGTCTGATCTTCTATTAGGAGTATGTTATATTGTGCAATGTGGTGCTCAGTTAATGTTGGTTCATTTGTTGTGGTGTTTAGTTAACTGCTTGGTTCAATTCTGCAATGCGATGTCCAATTGTCGTGGGTATAATTTTGTATTGTTGTGCATGTGAGGAATAAATCGAATTTGGCTGCACTTAATACATGAGAAACATATACAAGTGCTATATTTCCTAGTTCTTAATCATGCTTGGTTTGGACAAATGAGTTTTGTGTGTGGCTTGAATTAATCTGATGAATCTACAATGTGTTTATTTTTCATCAACATATTTTACTGATAGCATGCGAACCCTTACTTAACCTGATGACTAACTACCTTATATGTGTTGCAGGGAAACAATGGGAAGCACTGAGGTTTACAATCGAGGTTACACATGCATGGTCCGTTGTCTAATAGCACATTATTGTGCAATTGCAGGAACCATTCTAATATTTAGGTTTTTAACAATTTGGTCATGCACATGTAGTTCCTGCTATCAAACGTTTTGACCCACTGTTCGACCCTTTTTGCATATGGGGAAATGAGTTATCCATGAATATCAGTCAAGTCAAGAAACTCAGAAACATTGTTAGGATAAAGAAATTAGCGACAAAAAACAACAAGATCTTTCTCTGCACAATGAAGAAGACATCAGTTCACTACATGATGGTACTAACTATTATACCTTGCCTTTTTTATTCCTTTGCCCCATTTCCAATATAGAGAAGATATTTATGCACATCCTTGTTTTCAGGCCTTTACAAAGCAGTTCACTGATGATTGCCTCTGAAACCACCTTTATGGTCAGGAGGCGAGGAAGGAATTCATACAACACCCACGGTTCAATATTGAAGTGTTCCTGAAGAGGACAAAGGATGGACGGTCAATCATCCACAGACACTGGCCTAAAGTTACAAAGACCTTCAACATCAATGAAGGCTCAATATTCGCCTTCTGCTTCAGCAGTTTTCCAGATGAGATACATCTGTCTATGTACCGTCTATGATGCTAATTTCGAAAGGTTATAGATGTTGCATGTGAAACTTGCTCCTGGTGTAGTTGTGTAATCGGGTAGCTGAGTGCTGAATCTATATGATGTTGTACCCTGATGTATTTCAATTATGAAAATGAAATATGTTGTGTGCTTAATATGAAATGTCAATTAGATTAATAAATGGATCATGAATATTCGGATAATTAGCCTGCTAATTGGGTTTTACTATTGCAAACGGTTGTTGAAAAAATACCGTGGGCGATGACCTCAAGGAACGCACACAGTTTCTAGGAATAAACCGTGTTGGATCAATGAACAATCACACATGGCTTTCTCTTGAAAACTATTTGCGTTAGGCCACGTTGCGCAAACGCTTACCACCTAAAAAGTGTGTGTGATGGAGAGCCTTTGCCACACAGTTTCTTCTACGGACCGTGTGTGATACATTCAATAACGCAAGCGATTTAACGGAAAAAGAATGTTTGTGATGTACCTATGAACGGAAATGTTTTCCTTGGAGCAACTGTGTGGGATGTACATACGAACAGAAACGTTTGCCGGGGACTGACTGTGTGGGATGTACTTGCGACCGGAGACAATTTTGTTGTATAATTGTATTTTTTAGCTCTACTGTACGTATTTCCGTATTTGAGCGCTCGCCGGTCGCACACGATCTCATTTTGCCGAGCGTGCGTGCCAGGAGGGCATATCCCCGACGGTTTCTGGGTCGTATGGGATGGACCCCCCTATCGCCAACACTCACTTGGCGACGGTTCCAAATGTCGTCGCGGAAAGGGGTTCAAAACCGTTTGTTTAGCACCTCACTGTACTAGTGCCCCTTCATATATATAGGTTGGAGGGGTGGAGAGGTAGCCAAAGGGGCGCCCCAAGTAGGAGGAATCCTACTTGGGCTCCTCCCAATTTGGCCTCCCCCTTTCCTATTCCTATTCAGAGTAGGAAGGGAAGAGGGGGAAGGGGGAATCCTATTCCCTTTTTCCTTTCCTCCTTCCCCTTTTCTACTCCAATTTGGCCAGCCCATATGGGAGGGGCGCACCAGCCCCTTAGGGGCTGGTCTGTCCCCCTCTTGGCCCATTAAGGCCCATGTAGTTGCCGGGGGGATGCCCGGAACCCCTTCCGGTGACCCGATATGCACCCGGTACTCCCGGAACACTTCCGGTGTCCGAATATCATAGTACAATATATGAATCTTTACCTCTTGACCATTTCGAGACTCCGCGTCATGTACTTGATCTCATCCAGGACTCCGAACAACATTCGGTCACCAAATCACATAACTCATATAATACAAAATCGTCATCGAACGTTAAGCGTGCGGACCCTACAGGTTTGAGAACTATGTAGACATGACCGAGACACCTCTCTGGTCAATAACCAACAGCGGAACCTAGATGCTCATATTGGTTCCCACATATTCTATGAAGATCTTTATCGGTCATACCGTAATGACAACATACGTTATTCCCTTTGTCATCAGTATGTTACTTGCCTGAGATTCGATCGTCGGTATCTCCATACCTAGTTCAATCTCGTTACCGGCAAGTCTCTTTACTCGTTCCATAATGCATCATCCCGCAACTAACTCATTAGTCACATTGCTTGCAAGGCTTATTATGATGTGCATTACCGAGAGGGCCCAGAGATACCTCTCCGATACTCGGAGTGAAAAATCCTAATCTCGATCTATACCAATCCAACAAACACCTTCGGAGATACCTGTAGAGCATCTTTATAATCACCCAGTTACGTTGTGACATTTGATAGCACACAAGGTATTTCTCCGCTATTAAGGAGCTGCATAATCTCATAGTCGAAGGAATATGTATTTGACATGAAGAAAGAAATAGCAATAAAACTGAATGATCAACATGCTAAGCTAATGGATGGGTCTTGTCCATCACATCATTCTCCTAATGATGTGACCCCGTTCATCAAATGACCACACATGTCTATGGCTAGGAAACTTAACCATCTTTGATTAATGAGCTAGTCTAGTAGAGGCTTACTAGGGACACGATGTTTTGTCTATGTGTCCACACATGTATCAAGTTTTCGGTTAATACAATTCTAGCATGGATAATAAACATTTATCATGATATAAGGAAATACAAAATAACAACTTCATTATTTCCTCTAGGGCATATTTCCTTCAGGCCACTCCCATTATTGTCCTGCATAAGTACATGGAAAGGCATGATAAGTACGACAAGCTTAACATCAAACAAATATAGCCATGGTAAATAACATCATCTCCAAATGATAGCTTGAATGTGTTGTTTTCAGCATGCTGTTAAATTAGATAAAAAATGAAAGGGAATGTTAACTACAACAGGCTTAACAGCCACCAAATATTGTAATTCAAACTGGTATTGTTGAAAATGAATAGAACGTGGCTCATGCTTAAACATCGCACTGGATAAATATGTAAAACTGAAATAAAGGGTACATGTTAACTACACCAGGCATAACATGAACCAAATATAGCCGTTCGAACTGGTATTGATGAAATTGAACTGCACAGTTCTGATGCACATAATGAACATCAAACTATGAATAGCTGAAATAAATAAGACATATATGATCACTATAACAACCAAATATAGCCATTGAAAACTGGATAGAGGCTCACTGCAACCAACCTAACAAGCAAATTCAGATAAACAAGGTGTATGCTTGAAAACTGGAAAAGAATGCTCACTTCAACCAACTTAACAAGCACATACAGATAAACAAGGCATCTGCTTGAAAACTGGACAAATGCTCACTACAACCAACCTAACAACCAAATACAGATAAACAAGGCATCTGCTTGATAACTAGACAAATGTTCATTGCAACCATCCTAACAGCTGATAACCCACAAGTATAGGGGATCAATTGTAGTCTCTTTCGTTAAGTAAGAGTGTTGAACCCAACGAGGAGCTAAAGGTAGAACAAATATTCCCTCAAGTTCTACCGACCATCGATACAACTCTACACACGCTTAACGTTCATTTTACCTAGAGCAAGTATGAAACTAGAAGTACTTTGTAGGTGTTTTTGGATAAGTTTGCAAGAATATAAAGAGCACGTAAATAAAAACTAGGGGCTGTTTTAGGTAAAGAAGCAATAAAGTTAGTATAGCGAGTATGGAAAAGTGGTGGTAGGAGTTGCGAAATTGTTCCTAAGAAATTGACTACTTTACTAGACCGATAGCAAGTTTTATGTGGGAGAGGCCACTGCTAGCATGTCATCCCTGACTTGGAGTTCTATGAACTTATGATTGGAACTATTAGCAAGCATCCGCAACTACTAACGTTCATTAAGATAAAACCCAACCGTAGCATTAAGACATATTGCCCCCCTTCAATCCCGTATGCATCAATTTCTATGCTAGGTTGAAGCTTGTGTCACTCTTGCCCTCCAATAGACAGTCCTATCAACATACAACTAACCCAATGGTGTGATCCACGCGCGTGCTCATATGATGGGCACCAAAGGACAACAACATAACCACAAGCAAATTAAACCAATCATAGCAATTCACCAATTACCAATAGGACAACGAAAATCAACTCAGACATCATAGGATGGCAACACATCATTGGATAATAATATGAAGCATAAAGCACCCTGTTCAAGTAGAGGGTACAGCGGGTTGCAGGAGAGTGGACCGCTGTAGATAGATGGGGGAAGGTGATGAGAGGTTGGTGAAGATGACAGAGGTGTTGGTGTAGATCGTTGTTGCGATGATCGCCCCGACGGCGTTCCGGCGCCACCGGAAGAGAGGGGAAGAGAGCCCCCTTCTTCTTCTTCTTCTTCTTCTTCTTCTTCCTTGACCTTCTCCCTAGATGGGAGAAGGGTTTCCCCTCTGTTCCATGGCTTCCATGGCAGCGGAGGGGCGAGAGCCCCTTCGAGATTGGATCTGTCTCTCTCTGTTTCTACGTTCCAGATTCTGGCCTTTCACCGTTTCTTATATTCTCGGAGATCCGTAACTCCGTCTGGGCTGAAATTTTAACATGAATTGTATCCGAATATTGGATTTCTTGCGGCGAAAGAAGGGAACCAACCGCCTTACGGGGTGGCCACGAGGGCCAGGGGCGCGCCCACCCCCTGGGGCGCGTGGCATCGTATCATGATGATTCTTCTTCCCAAAAATCACATATATTCTAAAAAATCTCCGTCAGTTTTTATCCTGTTTGGACTCTATTGTGGAATTGTCATGGCAGATGTCCTTAGTGTCAGGACTTAGTCGCGAGGCCAACGCATCTATGTGGTAGCTTGAGAGGGGTTGAGCGGGACGAGAGACGCGAGGTTTTACCCAGGTTCGGCCCCTCACGGTGGAGGTAAAAGCCTACGTCATGCTTCATTGATATTGATGATGATGATGATCACGGTTACAAGAGTGTTCTGTCTTGAGAGCTATTGTTTAAACCTAACTTGTCCAACTCGTGGAACTTGTGAATCTTGTCCTCCCCTTTTGGGAAGCCCTGCCCCTACTTATATATGTTGGAGGGGCGGGTTACATGTAGAGTCCTATTTGGATTAGGACTAGTCTATCTCTAATACAAACCGGATATAAGTCTAGGTCTTAACTCCTTGTAGGACAAATATTCCTCATGCCTTTCCTCTTAAACCGGCCCACTGTTAAACATGAACCGGCCTTCTGGGCCTTGGGCCTTGTCATCCGTCTGTCTCGTGCCGGATCACTAGTGAGTCATAATGATCAGGTGGGTTACTGGTAAACCGCCAGGTCAGGGTGGGTCGCCAGTAACTCTCCAAGTGTCAGCGGGGTCTTCAAATAAACCGCCAAGTCCGGCCGGGTTAACTTCCGACCGGTTTACACCGCGGGGTATATCCCCGACATTAGCCCCCAAGTTTAGCTTGGATTTATTCATGGTAAACTTATGCTGCAAAATAAACACAAGAACAAATTTGACAGGTTATGCTCCGGGTTAAGAATTTTTGTAAACCGGTACCTGATCATCCTTAAGTCCTTGTTATTTCCTCCTTCTGAGAAATCTGGGTCAACATACCAGCTTCATAATCAATTTGTCGACATTGGTTTGTCACCGAGAAATATTGTGAAGAATAACTCCTTTGACTCAGCTCCCAAAGCGCTAGTTTAAGAAATATGGGTCTGAAAATACTTATCTGATATTCAGCCGGTTTGAAGATGTAAAACTTGCCGGTTTAATATTACCAAAATGGCCAGTTTATAAATATTAATGGCACTGGGTCATAATTGTTGTCGACACCGAGTCATGTAATTAATCTTCCTGATTTGCTCAAAACTGATAAAATGAAGATGTCCTCCTTTATATGCATAATACCTGTAGCCCCCAAGTCTTAAGAGGAGAACATAGTGATAACTTAAGACTTGCTCCAATAAGTGTTTCAACCTTGAAGAAATCCGATTAGTTCATCTCAATCATATAAACTGAATACTCCATATATGTAGCCCCCAAGTGCCGGGTTGTCATGCTTGTAGCAACCTGGGACTTGTAATTGCTTATAAAAACTTCAATCAGTGTAACCCCCAAGGGTCGGGTCATTATGCAATAATGAGCAGGAACTTTGTAAACATAATTATGTAGATTTTAGCAGTGATGTGTAGCCCCCAAGGGCCGGCTTAGTAAGATAATACTGAACCGGGACTTGATATATACTTCAATGAAAATAACATCTTATAATGTAGCTTCCATCATAGGGCTTGAACCCACGTCCACAAGGTTAAGAGCTTTGTGCTTTACCAACTGAGGAGTGGACCCTTCAATATAATGGATAAAAACTTGTGTACCTTGAATTGTTGACAGGAGCAATTGGTAGCCCCCAAGGGCCGGCTCATTATAATATGATGAGTCGGGTCTTCAATAAGACTAAAAATGACTTGGCATTAGCCCCCAAGTGTCATGATGCATGCTTGCAGCGACATGAGACTTGCATGTAATCTCGATTTGAATAATGTAGCCCCCAAGTGCCGGGTTGTAAGCCTGCAGCGACTCGGGACTATTCCTTTCATTGTAGAATAAATCATATCCTTTGATAAAATAATAGCCATTGCGCTAAAGCGACTTTGAAAACTTAATAATACCGGTTATTAATAACCATTAAAATCCAGCCATGTTGGCTATTCAAGATAATATAATACGGTATGAAAACCTTATTCATTCAATATCATAATGAAAATTCAGCCAAGTTTGGCTATTTGAATAATATGACCCAATGATTTATAAGCGCATGATTCCAATGGCGCAATCCAAATATATATACTGGCGACTTATAGTCCAAAGCCAGGCCGGTTTAACAAACCTGTTTCTGCATACAACAAGTTTAAAGTGTCCTGGCGGTTTACCGCCGGACGGGTCATAATGCCCAACATATAACCCGGGTTTATAACCAAGGCTGTACTTAAGAATAATCAAATATGAAATAGATCATACATGTGACATTGAATCACATTGTTGGTTTTACCAACTTTTTGTAGTAAAGGTGATAACCCCAATCTTGAGTACTGATAACTCCTTCCATATTGTGCCGGTTTATGATAATACCGTGCCGGGTTGTGATAAACACCGGTTTACTCCATAATAGGATGGTAACAGAAAATCAAACCGGGCAGATAGCCTCTGGATTAAGATTTGACCGTGTTCCGTCAATTTGACAGTGTGAACCGGTTTAAAATTTTGCCGGTTAAAAAACGCAACAAAAAGAAAGAAATATCTATCAAAGAAAATTTCAAGCAAAGGCAATGATAAAACCGTTTGCAAAAAGAGGCTTATTTGAGCTGATCAGATGGCTTTACCATGGTCGGACACGACCAAGCTCCGGATAGGTGTAGCTATGGTTCAAGTCAGCCAGGTCCCCAAATGAAACCGTGGCATTTATGCCGATCAAGTGGCATGGCAATGGTTCGGGTTCGACCAAGCCCCCAAGTGATTCTGTGGCCTTAGGCCGATCAAGAGGCATGACTGGTTCAGACGTGACCAAGTCCCCAAGTGATGTGGTGGCTCTCGCCTATCAAGAGGTATTGCATTGGTTCGGACACGACCAAGCCCGCAAGTGATATAACATGATGCTTTTGAAAAGCTAACTCAAGGGGTAAACCGGAGGCCGTTTTAGAACAACTCCGTGTAACCACACATGATGTAAAAGAACAGAGACCCCGCTTTATGAAGCAGAAGCCCCCATGTGATCAATAATATGTCAGGCCAGTAAGGCGGGATACCCATGCTTGAACCACGCATCATGGCAGCAGGTCCTCCTTGGCAATTTTTAAATTTTTGCAAGAGATAAATTCTTCTTGAGCCGGGATCTTGAACCGGATATTAAGAGCTTCAAAGCTTTGTGGGAGACATCTTTCCCTTGAACCGGATTTTAAACCGGAATCCTCATTTTCAGCCGGAAAATTTTCTGACGGCCTTTAAACTCGAACTTGCGAGAAGTTAATTCCTTTTTGAACCGGACATTATTAAACCGGATTTGAGCGCTTCAGAGCTTTGTGGGAGAACAGATTTCCCTTGAACCGGACTGTAAACCGGATATTTGAGAGCTGCAGTCAGACTGACTTCCCTTGAGCCGGATTTTAAACCGGAATCCTTTCTGATGACCCGGATTTTCTTCATTGAGTCGGGATTTTGTAACTGCCATATACTTTCTAAACCGGAAATTTTCTGACGGCCTTTAAATTTTCATCAATATAACAGTAGCCTCCAGGACTGGGTTATCTTTCCCTCCATCATCCTGGGGTTCTTAAATTTGCTGAAACTGGCAAGATTCGCTGAGTCATGTCATCGTAGCCCCCGAGTCTCAAAGGTGACTTGAGGAGTTGGCTTGAGACTCTCCATATTTGATCGTGATATAAACCGGCATAACTTGTATATCATTGGCGTTGATAGCATGATGTGAATCCATAGAAAGTTGAGGTGACTGCGGCGGGTTGCAAATGATCCCATATAAGCCGTGTCAGCAACTCGGCCAATGGTTTCTTCCAACCGGCAATTTGAAGTTAATCAAAACTGTAGTAGCGGCGACTTGTGCGCCCAATAAACAGCTCATGCAAACAGGTGCAGCCCGGTATGTTGATGTAGACCAGGCCGCGAGAGACGGACGACAAAGACAACCGTAGCTTCAGAGACGACACAGCCAGATGAGTCGACCGCGGCGTAGTAAGTAGACACGGACGGGAGAGTCAGCCGCGGGAGTTGTAAACTGGCGCGGACGGGAGAGTCACCTGCGGGCATTGTAAGCCGGCGTAGATGGAGAACCGGCCGCGTGTTGACGTAAACCGGACCACAGGCGATTTGTGCGCGTCCATTGAGCAGTGCGGAATGGTCAAAAGCCAGTATATAATGACGCCAGTGCGCGCTCCATATGCATGGTGTAACACCAATGTTGTGGCGAATAATTGTCCTGTATATGAAAATATGCAAAACCAACATAATTGTTCTTTTTACAAAAACAATATATGTCAAAAATAGACTTAGATAGATGTCACCTGATTTGTTCGGACGACGGATGATCCGTTTATCGCGACCGAGGCGGCTGAACATGCCCCCGGTGGCTCAAGACCGCAGGGGCGGCTCTGATTTGTTGATATACATATCAGAGTCAACCATGATATTTAAATGACAGAGCGGACGCGTGAGTCGGCCGTGGCATTGTAAGCCGCACGGACAGACGGGTCGGCCGTGGGCGCGGACGGTTGAACCGGCGTGGGTATGGTCGAACGAACCGGCTACAGGCGCGGCCCGGTGAGTTGATGTAGACCGGACCGTTGAGGCGGCAACTTGCGCACATCTGATAAGCCATTTGATATAGTGTGGATATAGACGCGACCTCCAATGACAGCGCGCGGGGACCGGATCATACTTTAATCATGAGGTAATTGACCTGTGTATACAATAGCATACCTCGAGAAAATCTTTTGACATTATGTAATTACACCAAAAAAGAGTTTTAGAAAAATAGCACCTGATTGTTATGGCCGCGGCAGTTTTCAGTAGCGGCTCAAGGTCGGTCCGCGCCGGTCGGCTCTCTGCAAGGGTGAAACGGCGGCGGAGGCACCACGCGGCTCCACAGGGTGGCTCAGGGCAGTGCCGATGTTGCAGTCGTAACCCCAGGCGTGGCGACTCACTACAGGGATGAGGCGGCTCTCCACGATCACCTTATGGTAATAAGTCGCTGTTGTCTTCACGCCAGCAGATTTTTGTTTGATGGAAGTGGATCATAAGTGGAGGAGCAGCATCAACTAGCCGGTCAGGTATACGCGTGACGTTACGTCTGTACGCCTAGGAATCGAAAGCTCCGCCAGCGAGGCTACAGCTTAGATCAGTCGGCGGGTCGACAGCTGAGGCAAACCGGGTGGCTCGGGGCGCAGTCACGGCTGCCCACGGAGGCAGAGACCACGGTTGCGATTAATTCAAGTCCCCGTCCTTCTCCGGGTCATAGTTGCTTGGACCAATCCTCTTCCTAGACTCGGTCAAACCTGTAGAAACTGTGGACGGATAATCTTGTGTGAAGTTTCGGATCACCAAACCCATCAGAAGTCAAAAGCTGATCCATTGCTTGTAACTACAATTTTCTTCACACGTAGCTTCACACATAGCTTTCCTATGACTGGATTAATGACTTGAAGCTGATCCAGCTCCTTCCAAACCGGTTCTTCTTCATCCGGAAATTTTGCGGATTTCTCGAAACCCTAGAAGCGATCCCTCCAAGAACTCAACACCTCCGTTTGATATGGATTTTCTGCGAAACAAACAACATGCAACAAACAGGAACTGACACTGGGCACTGGATAATATGTTAGTCCCCCAAATAGTATAAAAAGTTGCCAAAAGTGTATGAAAGTTGTATAATATTGGCATGGAACAATCAAAAATTGTATATACGATGGAGACATATCAGCACCCCCAAGCTTAATTCCTGCTCGTCCTCGAGTAGGTAAATGATAAAAAAGATAATTTTTGATGTGGAATGCTACCTAGCATAATCTTGATCATGTAATATAATCATGGCATGAATATTAAGACACGAGTGATTCAAAGCAATAGTCTATCATTTGATATTTAGACAATAATACTTCAAGCATACTAATAAAGCAATCATGTTTTTTCAAAATAACATGGCCAAGGAAAGTTATCCCTACAAAATCATATGGTCTGGCTATGCTCCATCTTCACCACACAAAATATTCAAATCATGCACAACCCCAATGACAAGTCGAGCAATTGTTTCATACTTTTGACGTTCTCAAACCTTTTCAACTTTCACGCAATACATGAGCATGAGCCATGGGTATAACACTATAGGTGGAATAGAATATGATGATGGAGGTTGTGTGGAGAAGACAAAAGGGAGAAAGTCTCACATCAACGTGACTAATCAATGGGCTATGGAGATGCCCATCAATTGATGTCAATGCGAGGAGTAGGGATTGTCATGCAGCGGATGCACTAAGAGCTATAAGTGTATGAAAGCTCAAACTGAAACTAAGTGGGTGTGCATCCAACTTGCTTGCTTATGAAGACCTAGGGCATTTGAGGAAGCCCATCATTGGAATATACAAGCCAAGTTCTATAATGAAAATTCCCACTAGTATATGAACGTGATAACTCAAGAGACTCTATATATGAAGAACATGGTGCTACTCTGAAGCACAAGTGTGGTAAAAGGATAGTAACATTGTCCCTTGTCTCTTTTCTCTCATTTTTTATATATTTTTCTCTTTTTTGTAGGGTTCTTTGGCCTCTTTTTTTGGGGAGCTTCTTTGGCCACTTTTATTTTGATAACCTCACATGGGACAATGTTCTAATAATGATGATCATCACACTTCTATTTACTTACAACTCAATATTACAACTCGATACTAGAACAAAATATGACTCTATATGAATGCCTCTAGCGGTGTACCGAGATGTGCAATGATCTAGCATCGCAATGACATCAAAAAACGAACAAGCCATGAAAACATCATGCTAGCTATCTTACGATCATGCAAAGCAATATGACAATGATGCTCAAGTCCTGTATATGAAGATGATGGAAGTTGCATGGCAATATATCTCGGAATGGCTACGGAAATGCCATGATAGGTAGGTATGGTGGCTGTTTCGAGGAAGATATAAGGAGGCTTATGTGTGATAGAGCATACCATATCACGGGGTTTGGATGCATCGGTGAAGTTTGCACCGACTCTCAAGGTGAGAAAGGGCAATGCATGGTACCGAAGAGGCTAGCAATGATGGAAGGGTGAGAGTGCGTATAATCCATGGACTCAACATTAGTCATAAAGAACTCACATAGTTATCACAAAAATCTATTAGTCGTCGAAACAAAGTACTACACGCATGCTCCTAGGGCGATAGATTGGTAGGAAAAGACCATCACTCGTCCCCGACTGCCACTCATAAGGAAGCCAATCAATAAATACCTCATGCCCCAACTTCGTTACATAACGGTTCACCATACGTGCATGCTACGGGAATCAGAAACTTCAACACAAGTATTTCTACAATCCACAACTACCCACTAGCATGACTCTAATATCACCATCTTTATATTGCAAAACTATTGCAAGGGATCAAACATATCATATTCAGTGATCTACAAGTTTTATGCATGATTTTATGACTAACCATGTGAATGACCAATTCCTGTCATCTCTCCAAATAGATATAAGTGAAGCAAGAGAGTTTAATTCTTTCTACAAAAGATATGCCCACACTCTAACAATATAAGTGAATCAAAAGAGCATTCTAGAAATGGCGGGTTTCGATGTGAAGAGAAATAGGCAACCCAAACTTCAAATGATATAAGCGAAGCACATGAAGGATTCTATAAAGCCATACTCAAAAGATATAAGTGAAGTGCAAAGAGCATTCTATAAATCAACCATGGACTATCTCATACCAGCATGGTGCATCAAAGAAAAGTGAAAATAAAATGCAAAAGACACTCCAAGATTTGCACATATCACATGAACGAAACGAAACCGAAAACATACCGATACTTGTTGAAGAAAGATGGGATGCCTCCTGGGGCATCCCCAAGCTTAGACACTTGAGTCTCCTTGAATATTTACTTGGGGTGCCTTGGTCATCCCCAAGCCTGAGATCCTGCCTCTCCTACTTCTCCTCACATCGAGACCTCCTCGATCTTCGAACACTTCATCCACACAAAACTCAAAAGAAAGCTCGGTAAGATCCGTTAGTATAATAAAGCAAATCACTACTCTAAGTACTATTGAAAACCAATTCATATTTTGTTTTCACACTGTAGCTAATGTAATATAACTTTTCCATGGCTTAATCCACTGATAGGAATCGATAGTTTCATCAAAACAAGCAAACTATGCATCAGAAACAGAATCTGTCTTAAACATGACAGTTTGTAGTAATCTGAACATTCACCATACTTATGTTACTCCAAATATTCTGAAAAATAGGAAAAATAAAAAATTTGTATATAAAGATAGTGCAAGAAGTTTCAGAACCGTTTGACGTTCCAGTAAAAAAAAATGTAAAATCACGTACTACAGCCAAAGTTTCTGTCTTGCACCACACAAACCAACAAGCAATGTAAACATCCTAAAGGCAAATCTTGGCACATTATTTTTATTTTTAAACATTCTAAAAAGCACACAACAGAAATAAATGACTCTCTAAAATACTGGGCTGTCTCTCTGACATCGCTTTCTTTAAAGCCATTAAGCTAGGCATATAGTGCTCAAGTAATGGATCCACCCGGATCCCAAGGTATATCAAAGCCAATTTGAATCAACAATGATTTACAATTTAGTAATGAGCACAAAGCAACATATATCATGTAATGACAAAGTCTAACTCTCTTCCTATGCATCGACATGTCATAAAAGAACAATTCATGCACACAAAGTAAAGGCCAATGCATAGTATAAACAGTTTCTTGCAATTTTATCATATAGGAAACATGGAGAGGCGGAGATGTAGTTCCTCTATCATAATAATTGCAAGTAGGAGCAGCAAGCACATGCATATTATATTCATCAAAATCATCATGTGTAGTAGTAAAACGCAACCCATCAATATAATCCTTAATAAGGGCAAACTTCTCCGATATAGTGTAGTCGAGAGAATTCAAAAAGATAATAGGACTATCATGCGTGGGTGCAATAGCAACAATTTCATGTTTAACATAAGGAACTATAGCAAGTTCATCTCCATAAGCATAATTCATATTGGCATCTTGGCCACAAGCATAGCAAGCATCATCAAAAAGGGATATTTCAAAAGAATCAACCAGATCATAACAATCATCATAACATTCATCCCTTGGTAAGCACAAAGGGAAATTAAACAATGTATGAGTTGAAGAGTTACTCTCATTACACGACACATCCGTGACATTTTGGGCCGAACAAATTTTTTTTCTGTCATACATATGACACTTTTATGACGATAATTGTGACAAAACCCGGTATCATCATAGATGTGGTGGGCTCCTACTTCTATGACAAAAAATCATGACAGAAAATGGGCTTTTTGTCCTGGGCGGGCCGGAGACGCAGCTGCATGACATTCTTTGGGCCGTCCATGACGGAAAAAACCGTGGTAGAAGCGAGGGGGAGGAAATTTTTTGGGAGTTCCCGGTTACGGTGGGAGGTCGGGGGCCGAGCGATGCGTGTTTCTCTCGTACATGTACGCGCGTGTGTGCGAGGCATTGGCTCTAACTGAACCCGAGCGAGGCGTTGGGCTCTAACTGAACCCGAGCGATTGCACTGCAGGCTATGCGTTACTGAACCCGAGCGATTGATTGATGGCTATTAACTGAACCCGATCGAGCGATTTCTTGGCTACTGCTGCTAACTGAAGCCGATCGATG
>NC_041386.1:521925926-521926203 GCF_002162155.2 Triticum dicoccoides
GGGGTGCCCATGGAGGGGTGGATGAACAGGACCCCATTGTGTGGAGGGCAGGATGAACAGTAGACGGTGGAGGGGTGCCCGTGGATGGGTGGTTGAACAGGACCCCTTGGTGTGGAGGGCTGGATGAACAGTAGACGGTGGAGGGGTGGTTGAACAGTAGCCGGTGGAGTAGCGCATGGTGGAGGCTGGATGAACAGGAGCCCGTGGAGGCTGGAGGAGGTCGACGGTGGATGAACAGTAGCTCGTGGAGGCTGGAGGGGTCGACGGTGGAGATGAA
>NC_041386.1:521926642-521941034 GCF_002162155.2 Triticum dicoccoides
ATACAAGTCCGTTTCCTCCGTTTTGCAGTACGCCACACCCCTCCCGATCAACAGGACCCCCGTTTCGACCGTAGGAGGTCCGTTTCCTCCATTTTGCGGTACGCCACACCCGTCCCAATTAACAGGACCCCCGTTTCGACCGTAGGAGGTCCATTTCCTCCGTTTTGCGGTACGCCACACCCCTCCCGATCAACAGGACCCCCGTTTTGAACGTAGGAGGTCTGTTTCCTACGTTGTGCGGTACGCCAGGCCTCGTTTCCAGCGCCTCTTCCATCCAAGCCCTCCCGATGAACACGACCACGCATTTCCGTTCCGACCCATGAACACGACGACGACGCTGTTTCTCCGTTCTGACCCAGCCATGTACACGAGCCCTCGCCATACGTATGCGTGAGTAGGCGTTCCAGACCCCGCCCGTATGTACACATACGTGGCTGTATTTTCTTTCTTGCACCCTGGCCGCCTCTACTACGACACGTGTGCGCCTCTACATCCACGAGTATATATGTACGTACACGTTCGCCACTAGAATGACAATGCTACGTACGCTTCGACCAGGTGGGTCCCGACTGTCAGGCACTTCCTTGCCTGCGAAGATGTAGCTGGTGGGTCCCAGCAGTCAGGGGGGCGAAATACGGTGGCCCGTCCGGTGGGTCCCCGCTGTCAGGTGGAGGAATAATTATTTTGCACATAATAAGGAGGCACTTCCTTGCTGCGGCTGTGGACCCAGCTGTCAGCCTCTCCACGTACAGTCCACATCCGATGGAAGTCGTTCCTTGACCACGTTGACCACGCCGTGCCGAGAGCACCAGGGCGGTGGACGACGATGAGGCCTAGGAAGGGGACGACGGGGAGCCGGGGAAACCGCGACAATGGAAGCCCGCGCGCGAAGAGGAGTACGAGGGTTCACTGGTTCGGCTGCGGTGTGAGGCTGCCGTCGCCGCAGGGCCTGGCCAGCGGTGGGAATAGTAGGGGGCGGTGAGGCCTCCGCGGCAGCACAGCCGGCCACGGGAGGCAGGAGCATGCGACACGATCGGTGCTGCTTTGGGCGGCTGGAGCAAGAAGACCAGAGGTTGAAGAAGCACTACGGCCGTTGGATGGACATTGTATGGTCACTGGAGCTAGAATCATTCATATTGACTAAGTTGACAAAGCCCTTCGTCCCCGTCAACTTAGTAGGCACACAAGTCAGCCTCCCACCAAGGTGGGTCCCAGCTAGCCGGGGGAGTATTAATTTTTTTGTGCGTAATAAGGAGGCACTTCCGGTGGGTCCGAGCTGACAGCGGGGGGAACGTTTTTTTCGCGAAATACGGTGGCCCGAACGGTGGGTCCCAGCAGTCAGGGGAAACGATTGTTTTCGCAAAATACTGGTGGCCCGTCCGGTGGGTCCCTGCTGTCAGGTGGAGAAATAATTATTTTCCGCATAATAAGGAGGCACTTCCTTGCGGCTGCTGTGGACCCAGCTGTCAGCCTCTCCACATACATTATTCTTCCGATGGAATTCGATCGTTGACCACATTGACCACGGCGCACCGACAGCACCACGGCGGTGGACGATGCGGAGCCAGGGAAGACGCGGCAGTGGATGCCCACGCGGAGAGGAGTACGAGGGTTCACTGGTTCGGCTGCGCCGCCGTCGCCGTAGAATAACAGGGGGTGTGGGTGAGTGGAGTGGAGGGATGGCCTGGCCAGTGGTGGGAGTAGTATGGGGGCGGTGAGGCCTCCGCGGCAGCATAGCCGGCCACGAGAGGCAGGAGCAGGCGACACGACTGGCGCTGGTTTGGGCGGCTGGAGCAAGAAGACCAGAGGTTGAAGAAGCACTACGGCCGTTGGATGGACATCGTATGGTCAGTCGAGCTAGAATCGTGCATATTGACTAAGTTGACAAAGCCCTTCTTCCCTGTCAACTTAGTAGGACCACTATACCGGGTCCCAGCTAGCAGGGGGAGTATTCATTTTTTTGTGCGTAATAAGGAGGCACTTCCTTGCGTGAGAAGATATAGCTGGTGGGTCCGAGCTGTCAACGGCGGTAACGTTCTTTTCGCAAAATACAGAGGCCGTTTCGGTGGGTCCCAGATGTCAGGTGGAGGAAATCATTATTTTGCGCGTAATAAGGAGGCATTTCCTTGCGTGCGGCCGTGAACCCAGCTGTCAGCCTCTCCACATACAGTCCACTTCAGATGCATGTCAGTCATTGACCACGCTGACCACGCCACGCCGAGAGCACCAGGGCGGTGGACGATGGCGAGGCCTAGGAAGGGAACGACACAGAGGCAGGGAAGACTCGGCCGTTGTTTTTGTTTCCCACGCGGTGGGGAGTACGACTGTACGAGGGTTTACTGGTTCGTCTGCCGTCGCCGGAGAATAACAACAGGTGTGGGTGAGTAGAGGGATGGCTAGGCCAGCGATGGGAGTACGATGGGGCAGTGAGGCCTGCGCGGCAGCACAGCCGGCCGCGGGGAGGAGGGAGCAGGCAGTCCCGCCGGCGCTTGTTTGAGCGGCTGGAGCACGAAGAGCAGAGATTGAAGAAGCATGACGGCCGTTGGATGGACATCCAACAGTATACATGCCATCTGTGGAAAGCCTCAAATCTGTGGAAAACAACATACAACCCATCTGCCATTATTTCAAATAATTTACAGCCAATTTGCTAATTCTTACGGGTTTTATTGGACCCCATATTCTTTATGTTAGCATTACAGCCCATATTGTGGCCATGATTAAAAAAATATACGAAATTTTGCATATGTCAGTGCGGTCTGAACTGTTTTTAATCCCAAAATTTCGAGTCACATTCAGACTGATTTAAAAAATAAATGTATATCAATATAAAATCCAATAAATTTTCCACGCATAAAAATCGATGCAATTTAAAATCTCAAAATGAAAAAAAAGATATTTGAAAATAATTGCCGGTTTGATGTGTTTTAATAATGTACAACCCATTTCTCATTACTGATAGGCCACTCTCCTTGTCTTGAAAGATTTGCATCCCAACAGGCCTGATAAAGCGACTTACTTGACAAATTACAAAAAAACTGGGCTAGCCATTTTCAGAAAGAAAAAAAAACTACTGGGCTAGTCTGTGGTAAACATAAAAGAAAAGGTTGTCTAGACAGGCCAGAGTGTTCCGCACAGCCTAGTTGACACCCTGCTTCCGTCTCAAAAACAAATTAGATAAATGCCACTCCAATTATGGCGATTCATAAAAATGCCACTACAATTTCCAAACTTTGAAAAATGCCACTACAATTTTTGCAAACTTTGAAAAACGCCACTGCAGTTTGCAAACTTTGAAAAACGCCACTCCAGACTTCGAAAAATGCCACTAGAAATGGCATGAAATGGCATTTTTCAAAGTTTGGAAATTGCCGTGGCATTTCTCGGATACACCAGATTTGGAGTGGCATTTATCAAATTAACCCAAAACAAAAATAACTGGGCGAGCTGCTGGGTCCCTAATGTCAGCCGCTCGTTGTGCAATTCTCTCGTTTATTGACTACGTTGACAATGGCATGGACCCAGATGTCAGAAATCCACTAGGAGGAGCCATTTTTTATTGGCTTGAAATAAGGAGGCACTTGCTTGCGTACTGCCATGACCTTGGCGGGTCCCTGCTGTCATCCTCTCCACGTACAATCATCTCTTGATTGTGTACGCGTCAACTTGCTAGGCCCACAAGTCAGCCTCTAAACCGTGGAGGACAAATACAACCCATTTAAAAAAATAACAACCCATTCCATACGTTCAAACGGAAAGTTCAACATTCAGAGCAAAGTAACAGGTCTGATCCATATATAGAGTACTGAACTTCCACGTTGACAACCATCATAGCCAAGTGAACTATCTAGTCCCACTAACACTCTAGTAGCATACATGTACTAACTTACTCTTAGCTAACTAGACGATGCTAGCCGCCATTTGCTGTCCATGCTAAATGCCGGCACCGGCGTCCTCCGCCTCGCCTCGGACTTGCCAGAGGTGCGATAGGGCGCGTTGCTCGCGCGCGTTGGCCCTTTCCATGCCGGCGTGGTCCACGGAAGCTTCAGCTTCCAAGCGGGAAACCCACTTGACAAGCTGGTAGTAAAAATCGGCGTCGCGAACGCGTGCGTGCTTGACAGCCTCCAGGGCTATTTGCCAGGTGCCGGCCTCCATGTAGTCAGCCCAGTTGCGGGCGCTCTGCTCGTGACTCAGAGTGTCAGTGCGATGCTGCTGCATGTCCTGCTGGCGGCGCAAATCGGCGAGACGCTGGTCCTCCGCCAGGCGGTCGCGCTCCAACAACTCCTGCTCCTCCGCCATGCGGTCGCGCTCCAACAACTCCTCCATCTCCGCATTGCCATCTAAAGACAGATAGAATGCCTCCTCCCTCCGTCTGCCTTCCGGTGAAAACCCGAACACTAGTTCCGGCGGTGACCGCCTCCGGTGTCGCCTACCGCGGACGGGCAGGAGCATGGCAGACGTGGCGAGCGATGTCGGGCCGGTGGGGGCTTATGAGGATATGGCGAGTTGGGTCACGGTGGCACCTGAGAAGGCCGGGAAACAGTACTTATAGGCGGAAGGTAGCGCGACGATCATCGGAATTCAATGCATAATGGCTTAGCGCGCCAGCTTGCTGTGGAAAACTAGAGAAACTGAAATTATGACTGTGCCGTCCCGTCCCGTCTGGGTCGCACACCGGCATGGCGGTCAAACGAGTGCACTCGAATCATCTCCCTCCTTATCAATAATGATTCCACGAATTTAAAGCGTATCTTTTTTTGCATTAGTTAGCTGCCTTAATTACGGCCGGCTGCATGCAGGCACTCAAAATCGCTCGCAGGCAGTACGCGAAGCAGCATGCAACCACTTAAATCGCTGGAATTAATTAGGCTTAAACTTCTGCATGCCGAGGGCACGCATGCAGCCACTTAAATCACTGGAATTTATTAGGCTTAAACTTCTGCATGCCGTTAATTATTGCCATGCCTTGGTCTTGCTGCTTTAAGTGTCAGTGTGGCCTTGCGTGCGGGTTAAACCGGCCTTCTGCATGGCGGGTTACATGTAGAGTCCTATTAGGATTAGGACTAGTCTATCTCTAATACAAACCGGATATAAGTCTAGGTCTTAACTCCTTGTAGGACAAATATTCCCCATGCCTTTCCTCTTAAACCGGCCCACCGTTAAACATGAACCGGCCTTCTGGGCCTTGGGCCTTGTCATCCGTCTGTCCCGTGCCGGATCACTAGTGAGTCATAATGATCAGGTGGGTTACTGGTAAACCGCCAGGTCAGGGTGGGTCGCCAGTAACTCTCCAAGTGTCAGCGGGGTCTTCAGATAAACCGCCAAGTCCGGCCGGGTTAACTTCCGACCGGTTTACACCGCGGGGTATATCCCCGACATTAGCCCCCAAGTTTAGCTTGGATTTATTCATGGTAAACTTATGCTGCAAAATAAACACAAGAACAAATTTGATAGGTTATGCTCCGGGTTAAGAATTTTTGTAAACCGGTACCTGATCATCCTTAAGTCCTTGTTATTTCCTCCTTCTGAGAAATCTGGGTCAACATACCAGCTTCATAATCAATTTGTCGACATTGGTTTGTCACCGAGAAATATTGTGAAGAATAACTCCTTTGACTCAGCTCCTAAAGCGCTAGTTTAAGAAATATGGGTCTGAAAATACTTATCTGATATTCAGCCGGTTTGAAGATGTAAAACTTGCCGGTTTAATATTACCAAAATGGCCGGTTTATAAATATTGATGGCGCTGGGTCATAATTGTTGTCGACACCGAGTCATGTAATTGATCTTCCTGATTTGCTCAAAACTGATAAAATGAAGATGTCCTCCTTTATATGCATAATACCTGTAGCCCCCAAGTCTTAAGAGGAGAACATAGTGATAACTTAAGACTTGCTCCAATAAGTGTTTCAACCTTGAAGAAATCCGATTAGTTCATCTCAATCATATAAACTGAATACTCCATATATGTAGCCCCCAAGTGCCGGGTTGTCATGCTTGTAGCAACCTGGGACTTGTAATTGCTTATAAAAACTTCAATCAGTGTAACCCCCAAGGGCCGGGTCATTATGCAATACTGAGCAGGAACTTTGTAAACATAATTATGTAGATTTTAGCAGTGATGTGTAGCCCCCAAGGGCCGGCTTAGTAAGATAATACTGAACCGGGACTTGATATATACTTCAATGAAAATAACATCTTATAATGTAGCTTCCATCATAGGGCTTGAACCCACGTCCACAAGGTTAAGAGCTTTGTGCTTTACCAACTGAGGAGTGGACCCTTCAATATAATGGATAAAAACTTGTGTACCTTGAATTGTTGACAGGAGCAATTGGTAGCCCCCAAGGGCCGGCTCATTATAATATGATGAGTCGGGTCTTCAATAAGACTAAAAATGACTTGGCATTAGCCCCCAAGTGTCATGATGCATGCTTGCAGCGACATGAGACTTGCATGTAATCTCGATTTGAATAATGTAGCCCCCAAGTGCCGGGTTGTAAGCCTGCAGCGACTCGGGACTATTCCTTTCATTGTAGAATAAATCATATCCTTTGATAAAATAATAGCCATTGTGCTAAAGCGACTTTGAAAACTTAATAATACCGGTTATTAATAACCATTAAAATCCAGCCATGTTGGCTATTCAAGATAATATAATACGGTATGAAAACCTTATTCATTCAATATCATAATGAAAATTCAGCCAAGTTTGGCTATTTGAATAATATGACCCAATGATTTATAAGCGCATGATTCCAATGGCGCAATCCAAATATATATACTGGCGACTTATAGTCCAAAGCCAGGCTGGTTTAACAAACCTGTTTCTGCATACAACAAGTTTAAAGTGTCCTGGCGGTTTACCGCCGGACGGGTCATAATGCCCAACATATAACCCGGGTTTATAACCAAGGCTGTACTTAAGAATAATCAAATATGAAATAGATCATACCTGTGACATTGAATCACATTGTTGGTTTTACCAACTTTTTGTAGTAAAGGTGATAACCCTAATCTTGAGTACTGATAACTCCTTCCATATTGTGCCGGCTTATGATAATACCGTGCCGGGTTGTGATAAACACCGGTTTACTCCATAATAGGATGGTAACAGAAAATCAAACCGGGCAGATAGCCTCTGGATTAAGATTTGACCGTGTTCCGTCAATTTGACAGTGTGAACCGGTTTAAAATTTTGCCGGTTAAAAAACGCAACAAAAAGAAAGAAATATCTATCAAAGAAAATTTCAAGCAAAGGCAATGATAAAACCGTTTGCAAAAAGAGGCTTATTTGAGCTGATCAGATGGCTTTACCATGGTCGGACACGACCAAGCTCCGGATAGGTGTAGCTATGGTTCAAGTCAGCCAGGTCCCCAAATGAAACCGTGGCATTTATGCCGATCAAGTGGCATGGCAATGGTTCGGGTTCGACCAAGCCCCCAAGTGATTCTGTGGCCTTAGGCCGATCAAGAGGCATGACTGGTTCAGACGTGACCAAGTCCCCAAGTGATGTGGTGGCTCTCGCCTATCAAGAGGTATTGCATTGGTTCGGACACGACCAAGCCCGCAAGTGATATAACATGATGCTTTTGAAAAGCTAACTCAAGGGGTAAACCGGAGGCCGTTTTAGAACAACTCCGTGTAACCACACATGATGTAAAAGAACAGAGACCCCGCTTTATGAAGCAGAAGCCCCCATGTGATCAATAATATGTCAGGCCAGTAAGGCGGGATACCCATGCTTGAACCACGCATCATGGCAGCAGGTCCTCCTTGGCAATTTTTAAATTTTTGCAAGAGATAAATTCTTCTTGAGCCGGGATCTTGAACCGGATATTAAGAGCTTCAAAGCTTTGTGGGAGACATCTTTCCCTTGAACCGGATTTTAAACCGGAATCCTCATTTTCAGCCGGAAAATTTTCTGACGGCCTTTAAACTCGAACTTGCGAGAAGTTAATTCCTTTTTGAACCGGACATTATTAAACCGGATTTGAGCGCTTCAGAGCTTTGTGGGAGAACAGATTTCCCTTGAACCGGACTGTAAACCGGATATTTGAGAGCTGCAGTCAGACTGACTTCCCTTGAGCCGGATTTTAAACCGGAATCCTTTCTGATGACCCGGATTTTCTTCATTGAGTCGGGATTTTGTAACTGCCATATACTTTCTAAACCGGAAATTTTCTGACGGCCTTTAAATTTTCATCAATATAACAGTAGCCTCCAGGACTGGGTTATCTTTCCCTCCATCATCCTGGGGTTCTTAAATTTGCTGAAACTGGCAAGATTCGCTGAGTCATGTCATCGTAGCCCCCGAGTCTCAAAGGTGACTTGAGGAGTTGGCTTGAGACTCTCCATATTTGATCGTGATATAAACCGGCATAACTTGTATATCATTGGCGTTGATAGCATGATGTGAATCCATAGAAAGTTGAGGTGACTGCGGCGGGTTGCAAATGATCCCATATAAGCCGTGTCAGCAACTCGGCCAATGGTTTCTTCCAACCGGCAATTTGAAGTTAATCAAAACTGTAGTAGCGGCGACTTGTGCGCCCAATAAACAGCTCATGCAAACAGGTGCAGCCCGGTATGTTGATGTAGACCAGGCCGCGAGAGACGGACGACAAAGACAACCGTAGCTTCAGAGACGACACAGCCAGATGAGTCGACCGCGGCGTAGTAAGTAGACACGGACGGGAGAGTCAGCCGCGGGAGTTGTAAACTGGCGCGGACGGGAGAGTCACCTGCGGGCATTGTAAGCCGGCGTAGATGGAGAACCGGCCGCGTGTTGACGTAAACCGGACCACAGGCGATTTGTGCGCGTCCATTGAGCAGTGCGGAATGGTCAAAAGCCAGTATATAATGACGCCAGTGCGCGCTCCATATGCATGGTGTAACACCAATGTTGTGGCGAATAATTGTCCTGTATATGAAAATATGCAAAACCAACATAATTGTTCTTTTTACAAAAACAATATATGTCAAAAATAGACTTAGATAGATGTCACCTGATTTGTTCGGACGACGGATGATCCGTTTATCGCGACCGAGGCGGCTGAACATGCCCCCGGTGGCTCAAGACCGCAGGGGCGGCTCTGATTTGTTGATATACATATCAGAGTCAACCATGATATTTAAATGACAGAGCGGACGCGTGAGTCGGCCGTGGCATTGTAAGCCGCACGGACAGACGGGTCGGCCGTGGGCGCGGACGGTTGAACCGGCGTGGGTATGGTCGAACGAACCGGCTACAGGCGCGGCCCGGTGAGTTGATGTAGACCGGACCGTTGAGGCGGCAACTTGCGCACATCTGATAAGCCATTTGATATAGTGTGGATATAGACGCGACCTCCAATGACAGCGCGCGGGGACCGGATCATACTTTAATCATGAGGTAATTGACCTGTGTATACAATAGCATACCTCGAGAAAATCTTTTGACATTATGTAATTACACCAAAAAAGAGTTTTAGAAAAATAGCACCTGATTGTTACGGCCGCGGCGGTTTTCAGTAGCGGCTCAAGGTCGGTCCGTGCCGGTCGGCTCTCTGCAAGGGTGAAACGGCGGCGGAGGCACCACGCGGCTCCACAGGGTGGCTCAGGGCAGTGCCGATGTTGCAGTCGTAACCCAAGGCGTAGCGACTCACTACAAGGATGAGGCGGCTCTCCACGATCACCTTATGGTAATAAGTCGCTGTTGTCTTCACGCCAGCAGATTTTTGTTTGATGGAAGTGGATCATAAGTGGAGGAGCAGCATCAACCAGCCGGTCAGGTATACGCGTGACGTTACGTCTGTACGCCTAGGAATCGAAAGCTCCGCCAGCGAGGCTACAGCTTAGATCAGTCGGCGGGTCGACAGCTGAGGCAAACCGGGTGGCTCAGGGCGCAGTCACGGCTGCCCACGGAGGCAGAGACCACGGTTGCGATTAATTCAAGTCCCCATCCTTCTCTGGGTCATAGTTGCTTGGACCAATCCTCTTCCTAGACTCGGTCAAACCTGTAGAAACTGTGGACGGATAATCTTGTGTGAAGTTTTGGATCACCAAACCCATCAGAAGTCAAAAGCGGATCCGTTGCTTGTAACTACAATTTTCTTCACACGTAGCTTCACACATAGCTTTCCTATGACTGGATTAATGACTTGAAGCTGATCCAGCTCCTTCCAAACCGGTTCTTCTTCATCCGGAAATTTTGCGGATTTCTCGAAACCCTAGAAGCGATCCCTCCAAGAACTCAACACCTCCGTTTGATATGGATTTTCTGCGAAACAAACAACATGCAACAAACAGGAACTGACACTGGGCACTGGATAATATGTTAGTCCCCCAAATAGTATAAAAAGTTGCCAAAAGTGTATGAAAGTTGTATAATATTGGCATGGAACAATCAAAAATTGTATATACGATGGAGACATATCAGCACCCCCAAGCTTAATTCCTGCTCGTCCTCGAGTAGGTAAATGATAAAAAAGATAATTTTTGATGTGGAATGCTACCTAGCATAATCTTGATCATGTAATATAATCATGGCATGAATATTAAGACACGAGTGATTCAAAGCAATAGTCTATCATTTGATATTAAGACAATAATACTTCAAGCATACTAATAAAGCAATCATGTTTTTTCAAAATAACATGGCCAAGGAAAGTTATCCCTACAAAATCATATGGTCTGGCTATGCTCCATTTTCACCACACAAAATATTCAAATCATGCACAACCCCAATGACAAGTCGAGCAATTGTTTCATACTTTTGACGTTCTCAAACCTTTTCAACTTTCATGCAATACATGAGCATGAGCCATGGGTATAACACTATAGGTGGAATAGAATATGATGATGGAGGTTGTGTGGAGAAGACAAAAGGGAGAAAGTCTCACATCAACGCGACTAATCAATGGGCTATGGAGATGCCCATCAATTGATGTCAATGCGAGGAGTAGGGATTGTCATGCAGCGGATGCACTAAGAGCTATAAGTGTATGAAAGCTCAAACTGAAACTAAGTGGGTGTGCATCCAACTTGCTTGCTTATGAAGACCTAGGGCATTTGAGGAAGCCCATCATTGGAATATACAAGCCAAGTTCTATAATGAAAATTCCCACTAGTATATGAACGTGATAACTCAAGAGACTCTATATATGAAGAACATGGTGCTACTCTGAAGTACAAGTGTGGTAAAAGGATAGTAACATTGTCCCTTGTCTCTTTTCTCTCATTTTTTATATATTTTTCTCTTTTTTGTAGGGTTCTCTGGCCTCTTTTTTTGGGGAGCTTCTTTGGCCACTTTTATTTTGATAACCTCACATGGGACAATGTTCTAATAATGATGATCATCACACTTTTATTTACTTACAACTCAATATTACAACTCGATACTAGAACAAAATATGACTCTATATGAATGCCTCTAGCGGTGTACCGAGATGTGCAATGATCTAGCATCGCAATGACATTAAAAAATGAACAAGCCATGAAAACATCATGCTAGCTATCTTACGATCATGCAAAGCAATATGACAATGATGCTCAAGTCCTGTATATGAAGATGATGGAAGTTGCATGGCAATATATCTCGGAATGGCTACGGAAATGCCATGATAGGTAGGTATGGTGGCTGTTTCGAGGAAGATATAAGGAGGCTTATGTGTGATAGAGCATACCATATCACGGGGTTTGGATGCATCGGTGAAGTTTGCACCGACTCTCAAGGTGAGAAAGGGCAATGCATGGTACCGAAGAGGCTAGCAATGATGGAAGGGTGAGAGTGCGTATAATCCATGGACTCAACATTAGTCATAAAGAACTCACATAGTTATCACAAAAATCTATTAGTCGTCAAAACAAAGTACTACACGCATGCTCCTAGGGCGATAGATTGGTAGGAAAAGACCATCACTCGTCCCCGACTGCCACTCATAAGGAAGCCAATCAATAAATACCTCATGCCCCAACTTCGTTACATAACGGTTCACCATACGTGCATGCTACGGGAATCAGAAACTTCAACACAAGTATTTCTACAATCCACAACTACCCACTAGCATGACTCTAATATCACCATCTTATATTGCAAAACTATTGCAAGGGATCAAACATATCATATTCAGTGATCTACAAGTTTTATGCATGATTTTATGACTAACCATGTGAATGACCAATTCCTGTCATCTCTCCAAATAGATATAAGTGAAGCAAGAGAGTTTAATTCTTTCTACAAAAGATATGCCCACACTCTAACAATATAAGTGAATCAAAAGAGCATTCTACAAATGGCGGGTTTCGATGTGAAGAGAAATAGGCAACCCAAACTTCAAATGATATAAGCGAAGCACATGAAGGATTCTATAAAGCCATACTCAAAAGATATAAGTGAAGTGCAAAGAGCATTCTATAAATCAACCATGGACTATCTCATACCAGCATGGTGCATCAAAGAAAAGTGAAAATAAAATGCAAAAGACACTCCAAGATTTGCACATATCACATGAACGAAACGAAACTGAAAACATACCGATACTTGTTGAAGAAAGATGGGATGCCTCCTGGGGCATCCCCAAGCTTAGACACTTGAGTCTCCTTGAATATTTACTTGGGGTGCCTTGGTCATCCCCAAGCCTGAGATCCTGCCTCTCCTACTTCTCCTCACATCGAGACCTCCTCGATCTTCGAACACTTCATCCACACAAAACTCAAAAGAAAGCTCGGTAAGATCCGTTAGTATAATAAAGCAAATCACTACTCTAAGTACTATTGAAAACCAATTCATATTTTGTTTTCACACTGTAGCTAATGTAATATAACTTTTCCATGGCTTAATCCACTGATAGGAATCGATAGTTTCATCAAAATAAGCAAACTATGCATCAGAAACAGAATCTGTCTTAAACATGACAGTTTGTAGTAATCTGAACATTCACCATACTTATGTTACTCCAAATATTCTGAAAAATAGGAAAAATAAAAAATTTGTATATAAAGATAGTGCAAGAAGTTTCAGAACCGTTTGACGTTCCATTAAAAAAAATGTAAAATCATGTACTACAGCCAAAGTTTCTGTCTTGCACCACACAAACCAACAAGCAATGTAAACATCCTAAAGGCAAATCTTGGCACATTATTTTTATTTTTAAACATTCTAAAAAGCACACAACAGAAATAAATGACTCTCTAAAATACTGGGTTGTCTCTCTGACATCGCTTTCTTTAAAGCCTTTAAGCTAGGCATATAGTGCTCAAGTAATGGATCCACCCGGATCCCAAGGTATATCAAAGCCAATTTGAATCAACAATGATTTACAATTTAGTAGTGAGCACAAAGCAACATATATCATGTAATGACAAAGTCTAACTCTCTTCCTATGCATCGGCATGTCATAAAAGAACAATTCATGCACACAAAGTAAAGGCCAATGCATAGTATAAACAGTTTCTTGCAATTTTATCATATAGGAAACATGGAGAGGCGGAGATGTAGTTCCTCTATCATAATAATTGCAAGTAGGAGCAGCAAGCACATGCATATTATATTCATCAAAATCATCATGTGTAGTAGTAAAACGCAACCCATCAATATAATCCTTAATAAGGGCAAACTTCTCCGATATAGTGTAGTCGGGAGAATTCAAAAAGATAATAGGACTATCATGCGTGGGTGCAATAGCAACAATTTCATGTTTAACATAAGGAACTATAGCAAGTTCATCTCCATAAGCATAATTCATATTGGCATCTTGGCCACAAGCATAGCAAGCATCATCAAAAAGGGATATTTCAAAAGAATCAACCAGATCATAACAATCATCATAACATTCATCCCTTGGTAAGCACACAGGGAAATTAAACAATGTATGAGTTGAAGAGTTACTCTCATTACACTACAAAAAAAGACACATCCGTGACATTTTTGGCCGAACGAATTTTTTTGCTGTCATACATATGACACTTTTATGACGATAATTGTGACAAAACCCGGTATCATCATCGATGTGGTGGGCTCCTACTTCTATGACAAAAAATCATGACAGAAAATGGGCTTTTTGTCCTGGGCGGGCCGGAGACGCAGCTGCATGACATTCTTTGGGCCGTCCATGACGGAAAAAACCGTGGTAGAAGCGAGGGGGAGGAAATTTTTTGGGAGTTCCCGGTTACGGTGGGAGGTCGGGGGCCGAGCGATGCGTGTTTCTCTCGTACATGTACGCGCGTGTGTGCGAGGCATTGGCTCTAACTGAACCCGAGCGAGGCGTTGGGCTCTAACTGAACCCGAGCGATTGCACTGCAGGCTATGCGTTACTGAACCCGAGCGATTGATTGATGGCTATTAACTGAACCCTATCGAGCGATTTCTTGGCTACTGCTGCTAACTGAAGCCGATCGATGGGATGAACA
>NC_041386.1:521941524-521960958 GCF_002162155.2 Triticum dicoccoides
GGGTGGTTGAACAGGACCCCTTGGTGTGGAGGGCTGGATGAACAGTAGACGGTGGAGGGGTGGTTGAACAGTAGCCGGTGGAGTAGCGCATGGTGGAGGCTGGATGAACAGGAGCCCGTGGAGGCTGGAGGAGGTCGACGGTGGATGAACAGTAGCTCGTGGAGGCTGGAGGGGTCGACGGTGGAGATGAACAGTATCCCATGGAGTCCCGTTTTGCGGTATGCCACACCTCTCCCGATGAACAGGACCCCCCGTTTCGACCGTAGCGCTCCAATACAAGTCCGTTTCCTCCGTTTTGCAGTACGCCACACCCCTCCCGATCAACAGGACCCCCGTTTCGACCGTAGGAGGTCCGTTTCCTCCGTTTTGCGGTACGCCACACCCGTCCCAATTAACAGGACCCCCGTTTCGACCGTAGGAGGTCCATTTCCTCCGTTTTGCGGTACGCCACACCCCTCCCGATCAACAGGACCCCCGTTTTGAACGTAGGAGGTCTGTTTCCTACGTTGTGCGGTACGCCAGGCCTCGTTTCCAGCGCCTCTTCCATCCAAGCCCTCCCGATGAACACGACCACGCATTTCCGTTCCGACCCATGAACACGACGACGACGCTGTTTCTCCGTTCTGACCCAGCCATGTACACGAGCCCTCGCCATACGTATGCGTGAGTAGGAGTTCCAGACCCCGCCCGTATGTACACATACGTGGCTGTATTTTCTTTCTTGCACCCTGGCCGCCTCTACTACGAGACGTGCGCGCCTCTACATCCACCAGTATATATGTACGTACACGTTCGCCACTAGAATGACAATGCTACATACGCTTCGACCAGGTGGGTCCCGACTGTCAGGCACTTCCTTGCCTGCGAAGATGTAGCTGGTGGGTCCCAGCAGTCAGGGGGGCGAAATACGGTGGCCCGTCCGGTGGGTCCCCGCTGTCAGGTGGAGGAATAATTATTTTGCACATAATAAAGAGGCACTTCCTTCTGCGGCTGTGGACCCAGCTGTCAGCCTCTCCACGTACAGTCCACATCCGATGGAAGTCGTTCCTTGACCACGTTGACCACGCCGTGCCAAGACCACCAGGGCGGTGGACGACGATGAGGCCTAGGAAGGGGACGACGGGGAGCCGGGGAAACCGCGACAATGGAAGCCCGCGCGCGGAGAGGAGTACGAGGGTTCACTGGTTCGGCTGCGGTGTGAGGCTGCCGTCGCCGCAGGGCCTGGCCAGCGGTGGGAATAGTAGGGGGCGGTGAGGCCTCCGTGGCAGCACAGCCGGCCACGGGAGGCAGGAGCATGCGACACGATCGGTGCTGCTTTGGGCGGCTGGAGCAAGAAGACCAGAGGTTGAAGAAGCACTACGGCCGTTGGATGGACATTGTATGGTCACTGGAGCTAGAATCATTCATATTGACTAAGTTGACAAAGCCCTTCGTCCCCGTCAACTTAGTAGGCACACAAGTCAGCCTCCCACCAAGGTGGGTCCCAGCTAGCCCGGGGAGTATTAATTTTTTTGTGCGTAATAAGGAGGCACTTCCGGTGGGTCCGAGCTGACAGCGGGGGGAACGTTTTTTTCGCGAAATACGGTGGCCCGTCCGGTGGGTCCCAGCAGTCAGGGGAAACGATTATTTTCGCAAAATACTGGTGGCCCGTCCGGTGGGTCCCTGCTGTCAGGTGGAGAAATAATTATTTTCCGCATAATAAGGAGGCACTTCCTTGCGGCTGCTGTGGACCCAGCTGTCAGCCTCTCCACATACATTATTCTTCCGATGGAATTCGATCGTTGACCACATTGACCACGGCGCGCCGACAGCACCACGGCGGTGGACGATGCGGAGCCAGGGAAGACGCGGCAGTGGATGCCCACGCGGAGAGGAGTACGAGGGTTCACTGGTTCGGCTGCGCTGTCGTCGCCGTAGAATAACAGGGGGTGTGGGTGAGTGGAGTGGAGGGATGGCCTGGCCAGTGGTGGGAGTAGTATGGGGGCGGTGAGGCCTCCGCGGCAGCACAGCCGGCCACGAGAGGCAGGAGCAGGCGGCACGACTGGCGCTGGTTTGGGCGGTTGGAGCAAGAAGACCAGAGGTTGAAGAAGCACTACGGCCGTTGGATGGACATCGTACGGTCAGTCGAGCTAGAATCATGCATATTGACTAAGTTGACAAAGCCCTTCTTCCCTGTCAACTTAGTAGGACCACTATACCGGGTCCCAGCTAGCAGGGGGAGTATTCATTTTTTTGTGCGTAATAAGGAGGCACTTCCTTGCGTGCGAAGATATAGCTGGTGGGTCCGAGCTGTCAACGGCGGTAACATTTTTTTCACAAAATACAGAGGCCGTTTCGGTGGGTCCCAGATGTTAGGTGGAGGAAATCATTATTTTGCGTGTAATAAGGAGGCATTTCCTTGCGTGCGGCCGTGAACCCAGCTGTCAGCCTCTCCACATACAGTCCACTTCAGATGCATGTCAGTCGTTGACCATGCTGACCACGCCACGCCGAGAGCACCAGGGCGGTGGACGATGGCGAGGCCTAGGAAGGGAACGACACAGAGGTAGGGAAGACTCGGCCGTTGTTTTTGTTTCCCACGCGGTGGGGAGTACGACTGTACGAGGGTTTACTGGTTCGTCTGCCGTCGCTGGAGAATAACAACAGGTGTGGGTGAGTAGAGGGATGGCTAGGCCAGCGATGGGAGTACGGTGGGGCAGTGAGGCCTGCGCGGCAGCACAGCCGGCCGCGGGGAGGAGGGAGCAGGCAGTCCCGCCGGCGCTTGTTTGAGCGGCTGGAGCACGAAGAGCAGAGATTGAAGAAGCACGACGGCCGTTGGATGGACATCCAACAGTATACATGCCATCTGTGGAAAGCCTCAAATCTGTGGAAAACAACATACAACCCATCTGCCATTATTTCAAATAATTTACAGCCAATTTGCTAATTCTTACGGGTTTTATTGGACCCCATATTCTTTATGTTAGCATTACAGCCCATATTGTGGCCATGATTAAAAAAATATACGAAATTTTGCATATGTCAGTGCGGTCTAAACTGTTTTTAATCCCAAAATTTCGAGTCACATTCAGACTGATTTAAAAAATAAATGTATATCAATATAAAATCCAATAAATTGTCCATGCATAAAAATCGATGCAATTTAAAATCTCAAAATGAAAAAAAAGATATTTGAAAATAATTGCCGGTTTGATGTGTTTTAATAATGTACAGCCCATTTCTCATTACTGATAGGCCACTCTCCTCGTCTTGAAAGATTTGCATCCCAACAGGCCTGATAAAGCGACTTACTTGACAAATCACAAAAAAACTGGGCTAGCCATTTTCAGAAAGAAAAAAAACTACTGGGCTAGTCTGTGGTAAACATAAAAGAAAAGGTTGTCTAGACAGGCCAGAGTGTTCCGCACAGCCTAGTTGACACCCTGCTTCCGTCTCAAAAACAAATTAGATAAATGCCACTCCAATTATGGCGATTCATAAAAATGCCACTACAATTTCCAAACTTTGAAAAATGCCACTACAATTTTTGCAAACTTTGAAAAACGCCACTGCAGTTTGCAAACTTTGAAAAACGCCACTCCAGACTTCGAAAAATGCCACTAGAAATGGCATGAAATGGCATTTTTCAAAGTTTGGAAATTGCCGTGGCATTTCTCGGATACACCAGATTTGGAGTGGCATTTATCAAATTAACCCAAAACAAAAATAACTGGGCGAGCTGCTGGGTCCCTAATGTCAGCCGCTCGTTGTGCAATTCTCTCGTTTATTGACTACGTTGACAATGGCATGGACCCAGATGTCAGAAATCCACTAGGAGGAGCCATTTTTTATTGGCTTGAAATAAGGAGGCACTTGCTTGCGTACTGCCATGACCTTGGCGGGTCCCTGCTGTCATCCTCTCCACGTACAATCATCTCCTGATTGTGTACGCGTCAACTTGCTAGGCCCACAAGTCAGCCTCTAAACCGTGGAGGACAAATACAACCCATTTAAAAAAATAACAACCCATTCCATACGTTCAAACGGAAAGTTCAACATTCAGAGCAAAGTAACAGGTCTGATCCATATATAGAGTACTGAACTTCCACGTTGACAACCATCATAGCCAAGTGAACTATCTACTCCCACTAACACTCTAGTAGCGTACATGTACTAACTTACTCTTAGCTAACTAGACGATGCTAGCCGCCATCTGCTGTCCATGCTAAACGCCGGCACCGGCGTCCTCCGCCTCGCCTCAGACTTGCCAGAGGTGCGATAGGGCGCGTTGCTCGCGCGCGTTGGCCCTTTCCATGCCGGCGTGGTCCACCGAAGCTTCAGCTTCCAAGCGGGAAACCCACTTGACAAGCTGGTAGTAAAAATCGGCGTCGCGAACGCGTGCGTGCTTGACAGCCTCCAGGGCTATTTGCCAGGTGCCGGCCTCCATGTAGTCAGCCCAGTTGCGGGCGCTCTGCTCGTGACTCAGAGTGTCAGTGCGATGCTGCTGCATGTCCTGCTGGCGGCGCAAATCGGCGAGACGCTGGTCCTCCGCCAGGCGGTCGCGCTCCAACAACTCCTGCTCCTCCGCCATGCGGTCGCGCTCCAACAACTCCTCCATCTCCGCATTGCCATCTAAAGACAGATAGAATGCCTCCTCCCTCCGTCTGCCTTCCGGTGAAAACCCGAACACTAGTTCCGGCGGTGACCGCCTCCGGTGTCGCCTACCGCGGACGGGCAGGAGCATGGCGGACGTGGCGAGCGATGTCGGGCCGGTGGGGGCTTATGAGGATATGGCGAGTTTGGTCACGGTGGCACCTGAGAAGGACGGGAAACAGTACTTATAGGCGGAAGGTAGCGCGACGATCATCGGAATTCAATGCATAATGGCTTAGCGCGTCAGCTTGCCGTGGAAAACTAGAGAAACTGAAATTATGACTGTGCCGTCCCGTCCCGTCTGGGTCGCACACCGGCATGGCGGTCAAACGAGTGCACTCGAATCATCTCCCTCCTTATCAATAATGATTCCACGAATTTAAAGCGTATCTTTTTTTGCATTAGTTAGCTGCCTTAATTACGGCCGGCTGCATGCAGGCACTCAAAATCGCTCGCAGGCAGTACGCGAAGCAGCATGCAACCACTTAAATCGCTGGAATTAATTAGGCTTAAACTTCTGCATGCCGAGGGCACGCATGCAGCCACTTAAATCACTGGAATTTATTAGGCTTAAACTTCTGCATGCCGTTAATTATTGCCATGCCTTGGTCTTGCTGCTTTGCTCACGGGACTAATAAACCCGGACGGAGGGAGTACCTTGGTTGGTGAGAGGTTTGAATTAATCCCTACAAACCAGAAAGGAGGTACTAGTACGTGCGTGATCCGCTATTTATTCGTGTAGGATCGAGTAGGTCATTTCTTGAATTGAGCCCTGCAAACCGTAAAGGAGGTATTACGTGCGTGATCCGCTATTTATCCATGTAGGATCGATAGTGTAGCTTGTCAGTTTCCTCAGAGGTAGGCATTTTTATCCGTGTAGGATCGATAGTGTAGCTCGTCAGTTTCTTCATAGGTAGGCATTTTTATTCAAAAAACTGCCACTTCGCATCTTGCGTCGCAAATAAAACTGCCAGGAGCACATTTGTAGGCTAGCTAGTGATCGATCAGTAACTTGTAAACACTGAGCGAACAGAAATAAGTAACTGTTAATGCATCTCAATGATTCACAGATCATATACAAATATGTATCTCCAAAAGCAAAGATCAGCCACTTCGGATCTTGCGTCGCAACTAAAACTAACTAGTATGATTCCCATACATAAGATCAACATGTTAATGCATCTCAATGACTCACAGATCATATACAAATATGTAGCTCCAAAAGCAAAGATCTAGAAAAAACATCTGTTCTTCCTACTAACATGGATGCTTCTCTTGGCCAACATTCAGTATAGACTGAAATACAAATTTGTTTGTGAAGTCTACAATTCCTCTTGCAAACATAAGTGGTTTCACCAACAGCTGGAACCATGAGAATGAGCCAGACATGATGGAGGAACATCCATTGCAATATGATTTGGTCTTCTCTCGATCACACAGCGAGACTATTTTCGGAATACAAACTTTAACTTAGGCAAAATGATGCCCATTGTATAATCAGACCAAAGCAATGAAGCACTAGTGTTGGCCAATAAATAGTACAATACTACTTTTCTGCAGTCCATGAAGTGACTATCCAATCTTTCTGTGTCTATTTTAAAATGGCACTGCATGCAGTGACTATACTATTCTCTTGTGCAGTTCAACCAAAATTGCGGGCACTTTGTTGGTTTGCCAAATAGCAATAGGCAGACATCTCTGTCTGCACAAATATCAAGCAGCTAGTGAACATATACCACACCTTGTATTTTCGGTTTAAACATGTATCTTCCACTTAGCATCTGTCATGTTCTGCACTAGACAATCTGATATAGTTATGTTTTGCCCTGGACAATTTCATACTGATTTGATTTGCTGGTTCAGAGCAGAAATATAGCGCCTATTCTTCATCAGACCAAAGATATCCATGTTCACAGTGATGGAAGAGGTGAAATCGATACAACCGAAATTGAGCATTCAATCATTGAATCCTGTCCTGCACCTCCAATGTAGGTCCACCCTGCCAATAAATTCACATGCAAACCACTAGTATTACTATCTAATGACAGTACAAAAAGAGTAGCAAGATAGTAGCAAACCATGTACCTTCATAATGAACAGCTCATAGTGCCACCAATTGGATATAAAGGTTGGGAAAAACATGCTCCTAATGTTGAACCAGTTGGACTTTTTGTGCAGTTCCACTAAAATCGAGCATCCCTGTTTGCATAGATATTGAAAGTGTGATTACTCTAAAAGTGGCACTAGTTGAAGCATAGACTCACAAATATAAGCATTCCAATTTCTTAATGGGAAAAGGTAGCAAGACTGTTTCTAACCACCTGTTTGAAGGAATAAATAAAGCAATAGCGGCTGATGTGAGGAAGGCATACATAGTTTTTCTGGAAAAGTGAGCCATTCCTGACCTTTCCTCTTCTTTTAAGAAAATTTTGTGCAGTTCTACTAAAATAAAATGCCATCACCGCCTTGACAATTCAGTGACACTGTACAAAAGGAAATGACTTAACATTACATCATGATGTCAGGTATGTAGTCAACATGCATTAGAGACAAACATACATACCTCCTGAAGAGAATAGCCAGAGGAGGAGGTGCCCACTCTTGACCTTTCCTCTTGTCTTCTTAATTGTCTGTGTAGTTTAACCAAAATAAAATGACATCAACACCTTGGCATTTTGGTGACACTGTACAAAAAATTAACTTATCTCATGAAAGTGAGGTATGTAATCTATAAGCATTAACAATGCAAAAATCTGACGGGAGTAACAAGTTTCATCGTTGGTATACTGGCTGTGCAACAACATTAGAATGCCTTATAGCTGAAAAATCTTTAATACATCCACAATCAACAGCTAACCCTGAAATAATCCAGTGACATTAAATGGCATTGCTTAAATTTATGGGTGGCATTAGACTGAGAGCGGCATTAGTTAAATGTGGCATCACTTTAGCAGTAGCATTGCTTGACTTGACTGCTGGCGTTATACTAACAGCAAAAAAGTGGCAATAAGAGAATGGGAGGCACCAGTACGATGTACCTCCACGGACGCAGATGGTGAGTGAGGTATGGTTGCCCAGAGCAACAAATATCCAGGCAGCATATGTGGATTACGGTCCCATTTTTGTTCTCTTTAGCCACCTTTTTCCTATGCGAGGACAACAAACCGATCGACCTGGTCATTCTCTATTGCATTGTCATGCCTTTCTACCCTTCTTCAACCAAGAGACACGAGACTCGTTCCTTAGCTACTGATTTTCCCCTTTTCAACCTAGATGCGGGTTCGATGCCTACTCTCTTGGACAGTACAGTCTCCCTTCCTTTCCTTATTCAACCCAGACATGGATTAGACTGCATGAAGTAGGGTTTCCTTTAATAATGCAAATTATGGTTTTCGTCTGCGTGGCCAGCAGAGTAGAGGATAGCAAATTGGGAAGATGGTGGAGTGGAAAAAGATCCACATGCAACGACGTAGCAGATGGGGCAATAGAACAAGGTTATGGCTCGAAAAGAGGTAGCATACCTGAGGGTCGGCGGGAAGTGGCTTCGCTCGTGGTCGTCGTCCTCCGCACACACTACGGCAGCGAGCTTGGGGACGGAGGCCATCCCGAGCAGGCGCTAGGTCTGAGAGGACGGCCTTGTCGTCAGTGCGTGACCTCGCTCGCCGACGATGAGTGTGTCAACGCTGCACGTCCTTCTCTTCCCCGGTGGATCTGTGACCACCGGTGAGGAGGGAGAGAGGGGCCGTCTTTTTTAGAGCTGGAGAGAGGGTGGTAGTGTGAGAAGCAAGTGGGCAACCCTTAGCAAGAAAGCGCTGAAGCTCCAGTCTATATATATCTTTTTTATACTACTAGTACTGGAGGTGGGGGAGTGGTAGAGTAGTTTATATTTTCTCTGCGTACAGTACCAGTTAGTCGTGCTTCAAAACTGATCAGCCTGCCATTAAAAAATAAAGGTCGATAACTAATGCGGCACCTCGGGCCAACGCGACCAGATCGCATTTTGCACGAGAAATTACACACCATGTTTCGTTGACATGTGGTCCCGTTCCAACATATCAGTGAGACGATGGCGAGTAGTTGGAGTATTTCCGAACGGACGTGTAGGCCGGGGCGCCTCTTCGTGAACCGTGGCAAACTCGCAACCGTCCACCGTCTCTTCGCCTTTCCCTCTCGATTTGGAACTGCTATCGCACGCTCTTCCTCTCCCTCCTCCATTTTCCTTCAGCCCTTCACCCTTTCTTCTGCCATTGTTTGATCGTCTTCTCCATGGAGGGAATAGGCCGGAAACGACCTTGTTATTCTTGCCCCAATCTGAAAGATGACGTGGTGGAGGAACTCATTGATCGGTGCGACATCATCACCTCGGCTAGCATGGCAGGTTTGTTCCAGCCCATTCTTGACTCATCTAATAACATCATTGCAAGGAACCCAAGGGTCAAGGAGCAGTTTGATCTCCCCTATCTTCTTCGCCATGACCCTGCTTGCTGGCGAGCGGACGACGGAGACCTCGCCTTGTGCAAGTTGATGTCGCTTGATAATGATACGTGTGATGTCAAGATGCCATCGCTTAAGGGTAAGTCCTGGGCTGGCGCAAATGAAGATTGGGTTGTTTATATTGGGTACAATTGCGAGTGGGAACTTGTGAATGTGTACACTCATCAGCGGATTCCACTTCCAAAAATCTCCGAGTGCCCTGAGGTTGAGCATACAGATGATCTACGTACGTTCAAATACGATCATGGTGACTGTCATGTACTGAAGATAGCAATTTGTCGAGTTCCCAATCGCTCTTGGAATTACAAAAACTATGATGTTGTTGCTATCTTCGACAAGCTAGTTGCCGTCCTTCGTGGTTCGACTGGATGGATATTACTCAAAAATCAGTTTCTATACACGGATCTGTACTGTGATACAATTGAATACAAGGATCTTGTGTTTGCTACCACCTCTCGTGGCACTGTTTTTGCATGGGATCCTCGTTTTTTCTGTACGTTTGTCTTCCATCGTAATTATAATTGTTTCATCCACATGCATGCGGGTTAGCAACTTTCCCTTTACTAATTAACCTTCTTCTTGTGTTTGCAAGGTCTCGTGGACATCCCACCACCTATACTTGAAGATTTTTATAACCAAGGGGGAGATGACGATGGTGATAATCATGAGCATGAGGACGAGCAACAGCGATATAGTCTGTGGCGCCTGGCAACTAATTCCGATGGATCACCTCTTCTTGTGTGTATACAACCCACTGATGATGTTACTGCTAAGGAAGCAGGTGTAGTCTCCCATGGTCGCACTCTCCGGACCTATTCCAACACCCGTTGCATGGTATTCGAGATGGATACTAGTGTGCTAGCGCCAACTCCTTCTCCCTGGCACAGAATTGATAGTCTTGGAGAAAATGCGCTCTTCCTTGGACGAAACTATCCGAAGATGGTGAAAGGCGATCCAACCGCTATTGACACATTTATGAGAAGCAACTGTGTCTATACCTCGGACATTTGCGTGGTTCCCTACCCTGGTACTGATATAGTAGGCCTCTTCAGCCTGGATGATCAGTCCTGCATTGGTCTCCAGATCGACAATGCATGGCCCGTCCCAGAGAATCACTTGTGGTTCAAAGCAAGCGTTTCCAACGACGCGGAATGGTTGAGTTGAAGTTCATTTCATGGCTTGTTATTTGTTGTGTGGTGAAAACTTTAGTATTTATAATGTATCCTCGTTGTCGATGTGGGTTGATGACCTGTTGTACTATGTAATAAAATGATATGCCTGTGATAAACTTACTAAATTTATGAATGGCTTTCGAGTCGCTTCTCTGAGTGAGTGGTGCGACGAGGCAAAAAAATATTTCCCGAATACATAATTGTACGTGCATTGCAACAGGTTATCGAATGAGGCCAATCAACAATAGTAGTACACTATTTGTACTAGCTTCACATGCTTCGCGCGTCGGGCGAGTGTTTTTACTGTAGCCATATGTTAATGTGTTCGTTGTACGTAACCAGCACCTCGAATCCTCGATATACTAGTAGTATAGTATATAGTAGGAGTAAGTAGTAGGAGTAGTAGGGTCGCATGGGCCAGAACAAGCATTCACGTCCAGGAGTACGGCACACGCCACCACCACGACATCCATCTGACACCATATTATTTCTTGGAGTCCGTGCGAGAGAAATCTCTTCAACCTCGTCGTTTCTCTAACTTCAGCCATCATGCGGCGGGTGAGGTGGGGGTTTGCCGATAGTCGGTTTCCTTAACTGCGGTCCCACTTGTAAGGCCAACTCCAACGCACGACCCCAAACGGACCTCCGTTTTGCACGAAATCCAACGATAATTTTGACTACTCCTGTAGTAAGTTGGATTAGTGCCTTCTCGATGCATTCATTGTTGACCTACGGAGGCTCGATCTTGCGTGCTTATTTCTTCTTCGAGTGTAAAGAAGTAGACGTTGCTTCCTCGCATCTAGTCTCATGTCTAGCCTCTATTCTATACTAGCTAAAAGTGATAGAACATCTACTAAATTGCTCTCTATCAATATATGGATGTACTCTTCTTCCCAATACAAAAACTTGCATCCATTCTACTCCCTCCGTTGCACAATACTACATGCCTTCTATTTGTCAAAATATGTATGTATCTAGACATGTCTTAGTATATAGGTACATCCATTTTTGGACAAATGGAAGTCAAGTATTTTGGAACAGAGGGAGTACAAAATAAAAATTTTAAGTTAGCACAACTAGTCCAATCCGAGAGCAGAACCGAAGATTTGGTCGGGTTCTTCCTCCTTTTTCCGACACGTGGGACATCCAGCATCCATGTCGTGTCATGAAAGAAAATAGAGTGGTAGTTGAAGCCACGAGATGTGCATATTGGGTTAAACTGTAAATAGAATCTTACTCCAAAAGCGGCCACCGAAGATCTTTATTGCATTTGTTTTTCATCACCAGCACGTCAAGGTGAAAGATGTGCAGGTTCAGTGGGTCCTCTTGCGTTTTCACTGACATGTGGGGCCGCATGTGAGCAAACAGACGATGGGCTCCGCGCGTCCGCTGGCTGGCTGAGAAGAGAGATAGAGGAGGGCTGAGCACGGACTGCAGGAAATTTGTTCTACGTACCTCGATATAGGCTCGATATAGTGGGGTGGCATGGGCCATAACTAGCATTCACGTCTAGCAGTACGGCACACGCCACCCACACGAGTCCCATCCGACACCAATTTTCTTGGAGTCCATGCTACAACCATCTCTTCTCCCTCCTGTCCTCTTTTCTCAGCCATCGCGCGGTGGGCGGGGTGGGGGTTTGCCGATAGTCGGTTTGCTCAACTGCGGTCCCACTTGTAAGTGAAAATGCAACACCGCACGCATTCCCGCTTGAGCGGCGTGCCAGACCAACCGTGTGGGGGTGCGACGTGAACACGGCAGGCTTTTCCTTTTGAACTCGTAACTTGTAAAATTTGGTTCTGCTCCATGGCGCGACCGATAGGTAGAAAATAACGATTTTGCCTAGTGTAATGAGAAGTTTTCTTCTGGCGCCGTTCATGCATGGAGTACGTACGAAAATTATGAAGTTGATGCGAAAGGTAAGATAATTACTGTAGTATCATATACTACTACATGGATTTGACGGAAGGATAAAAATACATACGGATCCATCAACGTTCAACGACATCCTCACGCCCTAGTGCGCTGGGTCACCAACCGACGTGTGAGGAGCAGCGGCGTTGGCGGCGAGCTCAACGTGCTTCTGAACAGTGCCGTCCAAGGTTGCCCTGCGCTTCAAGAAGGCCAGCGTCATATCGTCCTCCTCTTGCATGTACTAGTCCTTGTGGACGATTTGCGCGTAGACGTGGGTGATTATGTCGATGCTGTCTTGCTGCGCCAGGTGCTGCGCAGTGAGCGCGACCTCGCGGTGGACATTCTTCGGCGTGACGGCGGGCAGTCGCAGGGCCACCAGTGCGTCGAAGAGGTTGTTACCATAGTGGCCATTGAGGGTGGCGGGCATCACAGAGCCTGGGCGCATCGGCTGGAGGCTTACGTCAAAGTCGTCCGCAAGCTTCTTGACAATGGTGAACTTGTCGAGGAAACCGACGAGGACCTCGTCGAACAAGGATGCGAAGCTGTCGTCCAAGCGGCCCCTCGCCCTGGCGGCCTCAAGCAATACTACCTGCTGGGCCGCAGGCCGGCGTCGTGGACCATCTGGCACAGCCGGCTAATGCTCGCGCTCATCGCCTCCATGGGTCTAGCATAGCTTCTAGTCAACTGATCTTGCAATTCGAGTGATCACTTAGCCCTTGGTTAGCGTGCGTAGGTGCGTAGGATTTCGTACTACTCCTCGGCCCTCTACTGCACCTGCCTTTGGCTGTATGATAGGTGGGCCAGCCACCCCCTGGGGCCACGTGTCATTCACCCAAAGGCAGTTGCCGTAAGTCAATGAAGCTGCGTCCCCCTCCGTGCCAGTGCAGTATAGTCAGCTCACCGGACCTCTAGTTGGGGCCAAACGAGAGAAGTTTGATGTTTACTGGTTTATTGGTCCCCTTTGCATTTTGCGCCAAGTTTTGACCTTTGATTTAACTAATAAAATGTTAATGCATGTAAACAAAAATGTTGTGTAAGTCACCTTACGAAAACCAAATAATCCCAAAATACTTAGGCACGGTGCATTAACTCCCTCCTTGTTTGTTATTTCGTGACATATCAACCCATGAGAGATGTGGGCCGTGCATGCTTTCAATGACTTGAGACTAGTACCAAACATGACATGCAGTGTTTAGTTCATTGCATGTAATCCTATTACAGTACTCTAGTTAGCAAAAAAACATTAAGTTCTCTCGCCGATAGGAATAAAACACCATGTATTTATTTAAATAGGGAGTAGTACATTTTTGGTGACATGCATTACTAGATATTGCTAGTCAATACTAAAATCCAGATGGACGTGGTAGTACTCCTAAATCCAGATGGTGGTGCTACTAGTACTAGTAGTAGTACTACCAATGTAGTAGTAGGAGTACTAGCACTGTACTACCCGTTGGTCAAATTATTACGTGCTGCTCCTCATAGTGAAGTGACAAGACCCTGCGCCGGAGATGACACCTGAGTATAGGTGCCGTGTTCGGCATACCATAGTCAGCCTCACCGTATGCAGTCACTATCATCATGGCTGTAGAGCTAGCCTGCTTACAACTAGCCCTGTTCGACATAATTTCCCGTGCGTAGATGCCCGTGCGTTGCACGGAACACCAAGATTGGGGGTGGACGGCTCCGGTAGCGGCCATCGTGCCAGAGTTTTCCACGGCCTTCTACTCCTAGATGTGGTGGGGAGGAGATGAGGCTGATTGTGAGAGACAAGGAGTTGTTTGTAAATAGGGAACAAGTGCGGGCATCTTTTTGCAAAAATGGAGAAGCTTGGTTTGTATGCGTCAGATCTAGATCCGACGGCTATTGGTGAAAGATGGGAGGCACATCATCACCAACTCAGGACCTGTTTGATTCGCAGGATTTTGAAAACGCAGGAATAGGACACGGCAATATTACAAGTTTCAAACTGATATTACAAATGTTAGGAGTAATGCTGCACCTACGAAGAGGGAATTACTAGGAAGTTTACGTAAGAACTTTCGTTACTTTAGGTGGATGCAGAATTATCGTACAAACTAAAATCCACCGCCCTGACAAGCCACTAATGGTCAAATAAGTTTTCGAGTCTCTGGCCACTTGATGTTTCAAAAACAAATTCATCTTCTGCGGAGACTTTGTCATTTAGGCTTAGACGCTTGCGGTGATCAGCACGCCATTCATTGTTGCGCCAGAGAACATCAAACCTCATTACCTTGAGCACACTTGCCTCCAGAACAAAGAACCTGGTCAATTTAATCTCAGATGTGCTGCCTCGGTAGTTGATCAAATCAATTTCTATAAGATGGAGATCAAGGCATTCGATGAGATTGTTATAGTGCAGCACATTTTCCACTTTCGGGTCTTTTTTTTATCTTCAAAAGAAGAGAACATATTAGAGCAGCTGGCTGCATAAGATTGCCATGTCATCAAGAGGTACCAATATCATTCGCTCATACGATAGGGTTGGCTGGCTAGTGATATTCTCTCTCTCTCTCTCTCTCTCTCATTTAACTAGGAGCACATGAAGAGCTTGGGCATTTGTTGCCTTCCACTATGTGGCCAATGCCATATTTCACAAAAGTATGCCACATAATACGCATCGATGTCAAATCAAAAGATTTTGGCACCGCTCTCGCGATGTGAGAGAGTTGGCACCGCTGTGCACACAGACCCACATGTATAAACAAATCAATCAAACCAACTACACCAGCCTCTCACTCTCCCAAACAAGTGTTTTTTATTGCCTCAGTCCTCTCTCTCTCCCACGCAGTGTTTTTTCATTGCGTGAGTTAATTTGGCACCAGAGCAAAGTAGGTGATCCAGATTGGGACACCAGGTGAGCAATGGAGGGGCATCGATGCCAAATGCATCACAACTGAATTTGGCACATGTTTTGGCCTACATAGCCCACTTTTGTAATACTACCTCGTATTTAGTATAAAATTTTGACCATAGATTTACCTAAGAAAATGCCAATGCATGTCACTAAAAATTACACCATTTGAAATTATGTTCAAATACGAATCCAATGATATAGTTCTTAGTGACATGCATTAACATTTTGTCAGTTAAATCTATGGTCAAATTTTGATACTACAAAATTGGAAGAGTAAACCAGGACGGAGGTAGTACTTGCTCTTAGGGTAACCATAAGTTACTTTCCACTATGACTAGCCTAGGCTACTATAGTAGTACAGCATAAAAACGATGCAGGTGATCACGTGAGAAAAAAATACTAAAAACATTTCTTTCGGTGCAGTGCGTAGATGCAGTTTTGAACACTACACGTGTCATCGTAATTTGGGAAAATTACGAAAAAATTGAGCTATGTTGTGATTACCGTTTACTTATAGGAAATAAGTTTCACCTTGATGAGTAGCTTCTCCATGCACAAAAATCATGTAAGGAATCCAACAACTTGATCCAGATTGGGGCCGATAGATTTTAGTGCTAAGATCTTCACTGTGCGCATGGACTGGGTCAAGCTTGTGGGAATCATTTTCTGGAAGACGGTCGTAAATACATCAAGAAGAAATTTAAAAATGATCATGTGAATTTCAAGAAGACGGAGAAGAAGATGAGTGCTGTACCTGAACGATTACCGATCCAATAAAGAGTTCGGAGAATTTGGCAGACGAGTACACCAACGCTGTCAATTTCGGCGCGTTAATGACCCTGATTTTTGTTGGACCTTCTAGATCCGATACAAGAAATCTCTCAAGGAAAGGCGCATTCTCAATGACCATAACGTGGAACAGCTGGAGTGATCTCTTCCCAATTGATGTCTTGTTGCGGGGCCAACAAGACACATAAATCCATCGGAGATTCGTCGAGGCGATGTGGAGGCTAATGAACCAGTGGATCTGCTCAAGATGAAGGTACTCGAGCGCAGTACAGCTGCGGAGCAGGTGCTCCATAGCCTTCTTCGAGATGACAACGTCGAAGAGGTCGAGCTGCTTGAGTTGAGGGAGAAGAAGAGCGGGTGCAGCATTAATCTAGGGAAGATAGCAGGAGCTGAAGCTGGCGTGGTGCAGCGTTGGCATGAGGCGGAGCGCGGACGGCGGCAGAGAGCGACATCGTCCAGCTTCAAAGCTGAGCTCCTCGAGCTGATCTAGGGCGGGGGATAAGAACCACTCGTCGAACTTGGGTTGGACCTTGCAGTTGGTACTGAACATGCGGATGTCAAGGCGTTTGGCTGGCCCAGGGTGCGATGAAAGGATCTTGGAGACTGTGGCCATGCGTTTGCAATCCCCGTCATAGAGGCAGCTGTCGACGGTGAGGTTGAGGGGGACGCAGCGCCAGAGGGGGCGCCACCGCCGGGAGAGCAGGGCGGTCCGCACGACAGACTTGGTGGGGAGGAGGCCGATGATGACGAGCAGCGTGTCGTCGGGGAGGCTGTTGATGAAGTCCAGGCTCGCCGGATGCGATTTTGGCTCGAGCCGCCTCCGCTTGTTGGCTGCCTCGCCGTCCATCTCAACCGGCGGCGACGCCGGTGTACACGTGTGCTGGTGTGTGTTGTGTGCTGGGTGTGCGCGAGTGCGTCCTTCTGTGCATGCCGCCGCGTAGTGGTGAATTGTGCGCGAGTGCGTCCTTCCCGCGCAAGAAGTTTGTCCTCAATGTGCCCTCAATTTACTAGCGTGCGGGGTGCTACCCCGAGTGGTTTCAACTTTGTTTACTTCACCGCGTGTCAGATGGGCCTCTAGTTTACTTATTTTCACCCACTGCCACATGGGCCAGCACACGAAGATACAGAACACGAGCTGACAAGGCAGCATGTGGATTGGTTACCGGTCAACTAAACAATATACGGAGCTATACGCTGACACAATGAGCGTATAATCCGTCGGTATAGAGAGTTCGAGCGAGAGGGGAGGCCCATGAGAGATAGCAGAGAGAGAGAGAGAAAGAGCTACTCCCTCCGTTCGATAATGTAGTTCCAACATTTTTTAAGTCAAACTTTTGAAACTTTGACCAAGTTTATAAAGAAATTACTTATATCTACAATACCAAAGATAAATGATAGTATGAAGTAAGTACATGTTGTGATGAATCTAATGATCGTTCCAGATGTAAATGTTTTTCTCCACATATACTTGGTCAAACTTTTCTGAGGTTTGACTTTTCAAAATATCCATATGCTTATGGACGTGACAGAGTCCCTAACAAGAGATAGAGAGAGAGAGAGAGTGAAAAAAGTGTGTGTGCGTGTGTGAAAGAGAAATGGACAACACACGATAAAAGTAGAGAAAAAGCATACGTGTCTTATGCAAACATATCACACATGCATCTTTGACAACGGAGGCAAGGTGAGGAGATAGTGTGTGGTTGTTTGGAACCGAGAGAGCAAGACCCCTAGCACGTGGCCAAGAGGGGTCTGACAAACAAGGGAGAGAGGTCGAGAGAGACGTACGGAGAAAATGCAGACATGGGGAGGAGAGAGTGTATGTTTGTCATAGAGAGATCCACTGGAGATCATGATGGGACTACATGGGTGGGAGATCGAGTGACAAGGTGTGTGCGGGATAGAAGATGCCCCGAGAGATATCGAGATAGACGTATGGATGGAAGGAGACAATACGTGTGTTCCTGATGGCTAGTAAGAGATAATCATACTTAGGATCGAGGGGGGGGGGGAGTGCTTGCGCCTATGATGGATTTGAGGGATTATGGTACTTAGGGGGGTGTGTGTCACATGGAGAGAGAAAAAGGGCGGAGAGTGTTGGATGGGTCTATATGTATAGCGCGAGCGAGACATGTGTATGTGTGAACCAGGGAGATATAAGGCTAGTTTGGCTTGCGTCCTGAGCATCTTTTGCCTGGCCTGGGGTTGTGGCTGGATTTCATGCACGCTTGTTTGGTTGCTACCCTGTGAAAAAGAAAGCCTGCCTGGCCTGGGTTCCTTTGCACTTTAATTAGCCTGGCTGAACTCCAGACACTGCAAGTAGCCTGGCCCAGGCGACCGATTTCGAACGCCTGGCCGTGCCTGGTCGTGTGGCCACGAGGCTAACAGCAACATGGATGGATATTAGCATTAAATAATTGATGCATGGATTGATTGATGGGACATTGATGCTTTGCCTGGCCCAGGCATGAACCAAACACTTCAGCACCACACAAGCCTGGCCAGGCAGAAATATTTTACATCTCACGTCCACACCAGGCAGTACCGGCCATCAAGGCATGAGGGTCAGGTCACGAACCAAACTGACCAATAAAGTTTGAAAGAGATTGAGGAGCCCCGATAAGGCTGAGTGGTGCATCAGATAGCTAAGAGGGGGAAAGAGATATTCCATCCGCTCGATAATGCAGTGCATGTAGATTTTTTAGAAGTCAAACTTTGGAAACTTTGATCAGGTTTACGAAATGTTATTTATATCTACAATACCAAAGATACATCATACAAAACTACATCTCATGGTGAATCTAATGGTATATGTTTGCCGTACTAGATGTAATTCTTTTTCTCCACGTACATGGTCAAACTTTGTGATGTTTGACTTTTCAATAAATCTGTATGCTATGGACCGAGGAGAGTGCCTCAGTCGAGACAGATCAAGTGCATGTGAAGGAGAATGAGTAAGTGTGCAAAAAGAGTATGGTGTGAAAGACAAAGTGACAACAAACGATAAATTAGAAAGAGAGAGTGTTTTTTCGTTTCTTATGTGAACATATCATGCATGCATCTCCGAGATGGAAAACCGAGGCGAGGAGATACACGAAGATAGCTAGTGTGTGATTGTTTGCAACAGAGAGAGACACCCCTGTAGCACATGTCCAATAGAGGTGTGGCCAACAAGGAACAAAGGTCGAGAGGGACACATGGATGGCATGGACGCATGGGGAGGGAGAGAGGGTTTGTTTGTGATAGAGAGATCCCGTCGAGATCGTGAGGGGACTATATGGGTGGGAGATCGAGGGAGTGCGTGTGCGATAGAAAGATGCCCTGAGAGAAATCGAGATAGACCATGCACATGTTTGTGATGGAGACTAAGATTAGCTAGTCATATACATATAGGGGGGACTGCGTGTGCCTACAATTGAGTGAGAGACCATCATACTTGGCTAGCTGGGCATGAGATTGTGTGTGTGCGCGTGTGAGATGGAGAGAGAAAGAGGGGGAGAGATAGAGTTTTAGATGGGCCTATCGATTGCGAGTGAGATATGCATGTGTATGTGTGAC
>NC_041386.1:521961249-522002964 GCF_002162155.2 Triticum dicoccoides
AGAGTTTGAGAGAGGGGGGGGGGAAGAGCTCTGAGACGACATAGTGGTGCATGAGAGAGTTACAGGCAAAGAGGCAAGGAATCTGTGTGCGTACGATGAGTGCACCCAAGATATCTAGCTTGGACTAGCTAGAGTATCATACATAGTGTGCGAGAGAGACCTATAGATGGTGTATATATGCATACGAACTAGAAGGACCCCTCCCCCCCACACACACAAAGAGAGAGAGAGAGAGAGAGAGAGAGAGAGAGAGAGAGATGGAGAGAAAGGGAGAGGGACCAACAAGGTTTTTGTGTCGGATGCGTGCGAGAGAATTGAAGATTGTCGGCGAGAGAGAGAGAACAGGAGTCCGGGAGAGGGAGAGGTCACGTTTTATGCATCAAAGACTGATATAAACCATGTTTCGATATAAACTTGCATTCAAATATTTAAATTGGAGAACATGTTGTCTGCAATCCACACATGAACGGATATATGCGTATATCAAACAAGTTCATTAATTCGACTTTCAACATGTTCATGGAGTACTATAATACTATACAACATGCTACTCGATTGAGGTGTTCAATTTTGGATTTAGTTCACTATTTTGACCTACTGAACGAGCTATTTCATTGAATCGAGATATTTCATTTTGGGTTTGATTCACATTTTTGAGTGGGTCAACTATTTGTCATATAGTAAATCGCTAGCAACGAGCATGTAAAAACACATTACTCCCGAGCATCATCTCTCCATCTAAAAAAGAAGTGGCAAGCTAATATTTCAAAATTTGATCCGAATCGACTTGGTAAGGTAGACGTGGATGCTCGTTCTCCCAAAATTTGAACGAACCGTTAAACATCCTCTCTGCTCGATGGAATTCGCCCGAGCAAATAAATGGGAGATGCGAAATTACCGTCCTATGTGGGACACGCATCAATTGGCCCGTTGTACATTGAGGGTAGGTTCATAACTTCATCCAAGCGCGCCTTCTCCTCGGCCGAAATGACATGTGCCGAATAATTCATAAACCATGGTCAGCAAAACACGCTCTCCTCGCCCGAAATAGCTCGCGCCCACTATTTGAAAACACGCTCTCCTCGTCCAAAATCGCTCGCGCCCACTATAGTTCAAAACACGCCCTCCTCGCCCGAAATCGCTCCCGCCCACTATTTGGGGAGAAGCAAAGTTACTCTACTATCCCCGACCCTCAGTACACAGGCCCAAGCCGAGAAGCCTATAGGCAAGGGTAGAACTATAACTCCCCCTCACATTTCAGACAAATGCGTTCGTAAGACATGGTTCCACTCCCCTCCCAATTCCCCCCCGCCCGCACCCATTCATACCTCGTGGGCACCAAATCACCTTCTCCCCGGGAAGCTCCATTCTCCCGAGCCGCGAAACCTCAGCCCCACCTCCATGGCGCCCCCACCGCACCAATTTCACAGCCACCCTCCTCCCTAATGCCGGAGACGCTGTCCATTTGCCGTCGTGCACTGGGCCGTGTGCCTCTTACTCCGTGCTGCTGGTGCTGCCTCGACAACGGCCGCGTGAACCGTACCGGAGCCGATTCACCCCCGCCGTTGTTCAAGGCGCCGGAGCGGCTCCAACTTTTGATCCATCCAGAGTCCTGGCGCTGCTTCGGCATAGCCGTCGACCGTCACGACATCGCTCTTTCCCTGTCGCTGGTCTCCACCACAACCGCGCCGGCCTCATCGACTCAGCAGCTGGACCTGCCTACTTCACCATGCCGCCAGATAGGTCGCACCCTCATCTCAAATCACTTTATTTAGGCGTCACTTGTCTGAATTTTTATTCTGGGCCAATCGATTTGCAATGGGAAGCAGCACCCCTTGAGGCGGCGGAGCTCCTAGGCTGCCGGTTGGCTGGTGTCTAACGTAAGGGTGCAGTGCCGCAAGTTCGCTGTGGAAGTAGCACTTAGATGGCTATCTTTTAGAGTTGCATGGGTTGAAGGTACTGCCGCCGCCGGATCTGGATGACGGGGAGTCTTTGTGGATTGGCCCCGGGGCGGCGCAACCATGGCAGTGCGGTGGGGAGGGGAGCGGGGTTTTGGTCGGGGCCACGGACGATGGAGGCAGGCTGCTCTGCCGTTGGTCGCTGGCTCTTCGGGGAAGATTCCGAACAGTGTCAGCCGGGAGGCACAAGACGGCCAGCCATCCGGCGTAGATCGGACAGTACCAAAATAAAATAAAATCGTGTGACCCCAATTTAGTCTTCAGTCAACAGACGTGTGACCACTCTCGTACCTGGAAGTGGATCCCTTAGTGTATTTCTTCAGATCAAAGAGATATGTCGTTCTTAACATTATGCGTTATCTGCATCTTCAGACACACCGTCTTCCGACTCACCGCAGCTGCTCCAACAAGGGAAGCATACACTAGAAGGGAGCTATAGTCCCCACTCAATAGTTCCCTACATCGAATGTGCGTGCCCGACATGCACAGCCACAACAACTGCAGGGCCATCGACAAGTCAGCACATGATGCTCACTCCTATGGATGGCAGCCCGATAGGTTGTACCCTCATCTTACTTGTGTGCAACATTTATGGCTTTGTTATTCATCTAAGCATGGAAAATAGATCATCACATTTCACTGTATATTCATGCTGATCTCTTACGGGTCTTGTTCAGGAGTTAACGTTGTTCCATAGTTCAGCTAAGATACTTGTTCTTTAGGTAACACTGTTCCATAGTTATCATCCATCAGCCAATGCTATCCCACAGGCTGGTGATTATAGTATTATACCACTTCTAGTATTTCCTATGTTGTTCTTTAATACTTTTGTGTGCCATCTAGTTAATCTCAAGTACAAACGATACATATTCTATAGCTTTCATCTGTGTTCTCCCTTTAGTTTATGAGACCTATTGCTGCTAGTTAACCCCAATCCTACTATTTATGTTGTCTCCTACATGCACCCATTACATAAATCTAACTACAAGTTGTCTTCCATGCATGTCAGATATAATTGCACACACTGATATATCCACAATAACCTCACGGAGCAATGTAAAGGCCAATAAACTTGATGTCAATGATACCCAATATGATGGAACATGTAAAGGCAGTTCTTCATAAGACTTGCAGAAAGATGATGAATCCTCTTCACCCCACAAGGTCCTTGCTCTAACTTGGCCTGTGATATGGGTACAACATGCATATAATTTCCTGGAGTGTATCTACTCTATTGCAATGCCATGTGCTTAGCATGCTGATCATGCATGTAAATATGTCATGCCTTCCTATTTTACATTCCGCTAGCATACAGTTTGACATTCAACTAGTGTTTTTTTGCTGTGTTGTCCTGTCGTATCCCTAGATCTTACACCATACTCCCTCCGTCCGGATTACATGTTGCCGAAATGGATAAAAAAGCTTGTATCTAGAACAGAAATATGCCTAGACCCATCCATTTTTTTCCGGATGGAGGGAATACATGTCAATATGTCATGCCTTTCTATTCTTCAGTACCTATTCCATCTCTCTGCTGCTGCATGTTTTATAATTAAAGCACCATTCTTCTATACAAGGCATGCAAGGGGAAGACGACTATGTTAGAATCTGAAGGGTTACAAACAAGGCCTTTACAAAAGATCCAAACGCCAGGAGATAATAAACCAACTCCAGTTTTTATAGATACTGCTCCAGCACAGAGAAACCCAACTCCTACTGATAATAAGCAGATTCCAGTGGCCAAAGAACTAGTCCGCTCCAGTCCAGCAAAAATATGTCAACTCAATTCTAAGAAGCGTGTGCGTATCCTTGCATCATGAAATTTTATAGCATGCTGATCATATTTTCTACATGTTTCTTACCCATCTCTCTTTTAGAAAATAAGCTTAACAAATAGAAGATTTTCTGTAATGGTATCGTTTATCAAGAAAGATTCTTGCAGGAATTCTCTGTGCTCCAATGTAGATGTAAGTACCTGTTGTATATCACTATATTTTTACATCAGCATGTATTTTTTTAATCGGCGTGAATCCAAGCTTTATCTGATCTAAATTTAGTTGTAGCAAAATGTATGATTAAAGGCCACAATGTTGATTTTTGCAAGGAAAACTGCCAGGTAGTTTTGCATCCTGAGCTGCATGAGTGTACTATCTCATATCAGTGGGTTTGAATACTTTGGTTCTGCAGTGGGTTTTTCAGTGTTTTTTTACTGTGTTGTCCTGTTGTATCCCTAGCTCTTACATCATACTCCCTCCGTCCGGATTAGATGTCACAGAAATGGATAAAACTGGATGTATCTAGAACTGAAATACGCCTAGACCCATCCATTTTTTCTGGATGGAGTGAATACATTTCAATATGTCATGCCTTTCTATTCTTCAGTACCTATTCCATCTCTGCTGTAGCATGTTTTATAACTGAATCACCATTCTTCTATATAAGGCATGCAAGGGGAAGACGGCTATGTTAGGATCTGAAGGGTTACAAACCAGGTCTTTGCAAAAGATCCAAACGCCAGGAGATAATAAACCAACTCCATTTTTCATAGATACTGCTCCAGCACAGAGAAACCCAACTCTCACTGATAATAAGCAGATTCCAGTGGCCAAAGAACTAGTCCGCTCCAGTCCAGCAAAAGAATGTCAACTCCATTCTAAGAAGCGTGTGCATATCCTCACATCATGAAATTTTATAGCATTCTGATCATATTTTCTACATGTTTCTTACCCGTCTCTCTTTTAGAAAATAAGGTTAAACGATACAAGACTTCCTCCATTGGGATCATATTCGAGGAAAATATATTGCAGGAATTCTCTCCGCTCCAGTGCTGATGTAAGTACCTGTTGTATATCACTATATTTTTACATCAGCATGTATTTGTTAATCGGCGTGAATCTAACCTTTATTTGATCTAAAATTAGTTGTAGCAAAATGTTAAAGGCGCCAATGTTGATTTTTGTAAGGAAAACTGCCTGGTAGTTTTGCGTACTGAGCTGCATGAATGTGCTATCTCATATCACGCACATTACTGAATTGTAGTGCTTCTCTGGTTGCCCATTCATTCATTGTGTCAATGTTGCTTTCGTATTACCTTACGTGACTGATGATAGCTGTGCCATATTGTGCTAATTTATTGTAGGCTAGTTGCCCAAATGTTCGTTGTGTCAATTGTTGCTTTCCTATTATCTGACTTGGCCACTGATAGCAATGCTAGTGTGTTAATTTTGTGCAGGCTGCTGAAGATAAGAAGACAAAGTCTGAAAATAGCAAGGCAACCCCATTGTTTCTTTCCAGTAAATATAGGCCAGGTAATATGGCAATAACTCATGATTAATCTGTTTGGTTCCCGTCCTAATTTACGTTATGATGCAGTGGTCAAGACACTCTCCACTATCAATAATACAAGCCTGCCAAAATCGCCATCTGAATCTGTTCAGTATCCTCTATCCCGAATGCAACGGAATAAATGTATGTTTGTGAACCAATTAATGGCTGAAGCAATGATGGAAATGGTGGATGAATCAGAGGTCCAGAGTCGTGCGACACAACAACTGATCAATGTTTTCAGAGACAGTGTGGCAAAGCAGCAAGAACTTGCCCACATGCTTATGGGCGTCATCTGTGCTGAGGTTGCAGATTGTGACGTTGTAGATGGTTAGGTTCTGCTCATTTATTTGCACTGGCATCAATATTTGATTGCCCAGTGGATGTAATTTCCTGTAATATATTCTGGATGTGCAACGTTATTCCCTGTATGCCGTACCTTTGCTCATCGTAATGGGCCCAAATTATCTAATTTGGCCTAAAGACATGAACAGACTTTAGTGGGCCCATTGAGTTAATGGGCCGTTACTAGGCCGAAAGTTAATGGTCGGCCCTCTTACCCCCGGGTCATTAACAGGCCGACATTGAAGCGGGCAATAGGTGGCCCAATTTATTTCATGGGCCATTAACAGGCCGTTACTAAGATTGGGCTACATATGGCCCAACTATACTGTAGGCCTTTAGCAGGCCGAAAGAGACAGTGGGCTTGTATTGGACCATGAAGAGTATGGGCCGCTAAGAGGCCGAAAGTCAGGTCTTATTGTAAACGGCCCAATTGTGTTGTCGGCCTTTAGCAGGCCGAAAGAGAAACCGGGCTGGTATTGGACCATGAAGGGCATGGGCCGTTAAGAGGACAAAACTAAGGTCCGACTACAAATGGCCCAACTCATTTATGGTCTGTTAACAAGCCGAAAGGCATACAGGGCCGGGAATTGGCCCAACACTTAAATGGGTCGCTAAAAGGCCAAAACTCAGGTCCGACTACAATTGGCCCAACTGATTTATGGGCCGTCAACAGACTGAAAGTGACACCGGGCCATAAATTGGCCCAACACTTAAATGTGCCACTAAAAGGCCAAAACTCAGGTCTGACTACAAATGGCCCATCAGATTGATGGGCCGTCAATAGGTTGAAAGACACACCGGGCCGGAAATTAGCCCAACATTTAAATGGGTCGCTAAAAGGCCGAAAGATGTACATCCTAAAAATTGGCCCATCCATTAAATGGGCCGTTAACAGGCCGAAATCTCATTGGGCCGATATTGAGCCCAAGTATATAGCAGGCTGTTAACGGGCTCGAACTGACGATGGGCTACAATGGTGTCAAATGTTTAACGGGCCGAATTGGCACATCTCGTATGGGCCGTGGGCTTAAATGGACCTCACACAAGTAGGCCTTATATGGGTCGGCCTGCTAATTTTTACTGGGCCAGCCTTTTTCACCGGAATGGGCCACTGTTGGGCCGTGCCACGTGTCGACATATCATAGGCGCCTATCTGACCCACTGATGAGCTGACACGTGTTTCGCCCAGCCAATAAGAATTTTACAGGTGGAAATTTCCCATTGGTCGGGGCTGTTAACGGGTTATCGGATCCAAAACCCGACCCGATAGCTTAATGGCGTTCCGTTACGGTGGATGCCAAGTGTCGGTCACCCTTGACAAAAGCACTTCTGTGACGCGCGATTTATCGTCATGGAAGTGGACACTTCCATGATGATAATTTTGGTAATGTCATGGAACACTTCTACGACAGCACAGGTATGACTATTGTCATAAATTTGTCATGGATGTACATGCATGAAAAAAAAAGCGACCTACTGTGACAAACACATATCATCACAGAAGTGTATTTTTTTGTAGTGTTAGAAGGTGGGCATGGGTAGCTAATCCACTCTTCCTCCTTTTGTTCTTCGCTCTCCTCATCATCTTTTTCATCCAGTGAGCCCACAGTTTCATCAATTCCTTCTTCCATAGACTCCTGCAAAATATTAGTATCTTCTTGGACAGCGGAGGAGTCCTCAATATATGGTTTAACATAGGCATTAGAAGCATAATTATCATAACAATATTTAAGTATGGCAGAATTTTCAGATTTGTAAAGAGTAGCATCATACTTTTCAATCAAAGAATCAATTTCATAAGCACCCTTAAAAGCAACAAATTCTTCAATTTGTTGAACATCATAGTAATTATAAACACCCTTAGCATACGAATATACGATTCCATTATCACTAAACTCACATTGGTAGGGAAGGTGTTTCTTAGGGTCTTCAGAACAACAAGTAAAATCATATATTTCACATAAATTCCAAGCATAGCATTGCAAACGATGGATTTGATCCAGTAAAAGTTTCCCTTTTTCAGATAAGCGATGTCGCACATAAAAAGCATGCTCATCTAAAGATTTACCCTCAACTAAGCTAGTTGGGGTTTCAGCACGAGCACATAGGGATCAAAGATGATCCAAGTAAAAAGCTTCAGGAGTGTGATAGGTTTTGACTGGTTCTTCAACCATTGGTGTAGAAGGTACATCTAATATTTTTGGTATTTTGCGTTTCCTACCCATAACTAAAGATAGAAAACAATATCACAAAATAAAAACTACTTAGTGATAAAGCAAACAAGCACACACGAGAATATTCACCCCATGCTATAACTCCCCGGCAACAGCACCAGAAAAAGGTCTTGATAACCCACAAGTATAGGGGATCAATTGTAGCCTCTTTTGATAAGAGTGTCGAACCCAACGAGGAGCTAAAGGTAGAACAAATATTCCCTCAAGTTCTATCGACCACCGATACAACTCTACACACGCTTAACGTTCACTTTACCTAGAACAAGTATGAAACTAGAAGTACTTTGTAGGTGTTTTTGGATAGGTTTGCAAGAATATAAAGAGCACGTAAATAAAAACTAGGGGCTGTTTTAGGTCAAGAAGCAATAAAGTTAGTATAATGAGTGTGGAAAAGTGGTGGTAGGAGTTGCGAAATTGTCCCTAAGAAATTGACTACTTTACTAGACCGATAGCAAGTTTTATGTGGGAGAGGCCACTGCTAGCATGTCATCCCTGACTTGGTATGATTGGAACTATTAGAAAGCATCCGCAACTACTAATGTTCATTAAGGTAAAACCCAACCATAGCATTAAGATATATTGGTCCCCCTTCAATCTCGTATGCATCAATTTCTATGCTAGGTTGAAGCTTCTGTCACTCTTGCCCTCCAATACATGGTCCTATCAACATACAACTAACCCTATGGTGTGATCCACGCGCGCGCTCATATGATGGGCACTAAAGGACAACAACATAACCACAAGCAAATTAAACCAATCATAGCAATTCACCAATTACCGATAGGACAACGAAAATCTACTCAGACATCATAGGATGGCAACACATCATTGGATAATAATATGAAGCATAAAGCACCATGTTCAAGTAGAGGGTACAGTGGGTTGCAGGAGAGTGGACCGCTGTAGATAGATGGGGGAAGGTGATGGAGAGGTTGGTGAAGATGACAGAGGTGTTGGTGTAGATCGTTGTTGCGATGATGGCCCCGACGGTGTTCTGTCGCCATCGAGAGAGAGGGGGAGAGAGCCCCCTTCTTCTTCTTCCTTGACCTTCTCCCTAGACGGGAGAAGGGGTTCCCCTCTGGTCCATGGCCTCCATGGCGGTGGAGGGGCGAGAGCCTCTCCGAGATTGGATCTGTCTCTCTCTGTTTCTGCGTTCCAGATTCTGGCCTTTCACCGTTTCTTATATTCCCGGAGATCCCTAACTCCGATTGGGTTGAAATTTTAACACGATTTGTATCTGGATATTGGCTTTCTTGTGGCGAAAGAGGGCACCAACCGCCTTACGGGGTGGCCACGAGGGCCAGGGGCACGCCCCCTATCTCATGGCCCCGTCGGGCATCGTCTCGCGTTGATTCTTCTTCCCAAAAATCACATATATTCCAAAAAAAATCTCCATCAGTTTTTATCCCGTTTGGACTCCGTTTGATATGGATTTTCTACGAAATAAAAAACATGCAGCAAACATGAACTGGCACTGGGCACTAGATCAATATGTTTGTCCCCAAAAATAGTATAAAAAGTTGCCAAAAGTATATGAAAGTTGTATAATATTGGCATGGAACAATCATCTATTTTCATCTTCCTTTGAGTATTACCTTCCTCTATCTGGAGAAGAACAAATAACTGTGTTGCTTCCTTTGAGTCTTCATCTAGTATTGCTTCTCACTGATTTCAAATTTCCCCGGGTTCTGAGTTATTAGTCACTCGAGAACATCGATAAGTGAATCAATTCCACACCTCGATTCAATAACTCTAAGTAATTTTCGTTGCTTATGAGTTTAATAGTCCTTCAAGTCATTCCTAGCCTGATCGGCTATATCCACTACAAAAAAAGACACATCCGTGACATTTTGGGCCGAACGAATTTTTTTTCTGTCATACATATGACACTTCTTTGACGATAATTGTGACAAAACCCGGTATCATCATAGATGTGGTGGGCTCCTACTTCTATGACAAAAAATCATGACAAAAAATGGGCTTTTCATCCTGGGCGGGCCGGAGACGCAGCTGCATGACATTCTTTGGGCCGTTCATGATGGAAAAAGCCATGGTAGAAGCGAGGGGGAGGAAACTTTCGGGGAGTTCCCGGTTACGGTGGGAGGTCGGGGGCCGAGCGATGCGCATTTCTCTCGTACACGTACGCGCGTGTGTGCGAGGCGTTGGCTCTAACTGAACCTGAGCGAGGCGTTGGGCTCTATCTGAACCCGAGCGATTGCACTGCAGGCTACATGTTACTGAACCCGAGCGATCGATCGATGGCTGTTAGCTGAACCTGATCGAGCGATTCCTTCGCTACTGCTGCTAACTGAAGCCGATCGATCCTGCCTCTGGATGAACAGTGAGCATTGCGGAGGGGGGGTGGGGGTTGGATGAACAATTCCCGGTGGGGGTGGATGAATAGGACCTCGTGGTGTTGCCTCTAGATGAACATGACCCCGATCGATCGAGCCGGTTGGGGCTGGATGAACAGGACCCCGTGTAGGGCTGGATGAACAGGACCACCCCGTGGAGGGCAGGATGAATAGTAGATGGTGGAGGGCAGGATGAACAGTAGCACGTGGAGGGGTGGTTGAACAGGAGCCCGTGGAAAGGGCTGGTTGAACAGTAGCCGGTGGAGTAGCACGCGGTGGAGGTTGGATGAACAGGAGCCCGTGGATGAACAGTCATAGGTGGAGGCTGGAGGAGGTCGACGGTGGATGAACAGTAGCTCATGGAGGCTGGAGGGGGTCGACGGTGGAGATGAACAGAATCCCATGGAGTCCCGTTTTGCGGTACACCACACCCCTCCCGATGAACAGGATCCCCGTTTCGACTGTAGCGCTCCAACACAAGTATGTTTCATCCTTTTTGCGGTACGCCACACCCCTCCCGATCAACAGGACCCCCGTTTTGACCATAGCGCTCGAACACAAGTCTGTTTCGTCCGTTTTGCGGTACGCCACACCCCTCCCAATCAACAGGACCCCCGTTCCGACCGTAGGAGGTCCGTTTCCTCCGTTTTGCGGTACGCCAGACCCCTCCCGATGAACAGGATTCCGTTTCGAACGTGGCCGGTCGAACACAAGGCCGTTTCCTCCGTTCTGCGGTACGCCAGGCCTCGTTTCCATCGCCTATTTTGTCCAAGCCCCCCGATGAACACGACGCATTCCGTTGCCTCCCCATGAACACGACGCATTCCGTTGCCTCCCCATGAACACGACGACGACGTTGTTTCTCCGTTTTGACCCAGCCATGTACACGAGCCCTAGCCATACGTATGCGCGAGTAGGCGTTCGAGACCCCGCCCGTATGTACACATATGTGGCCGTATTTTCTTTCTTGCACCATGGCCGCTGTACGTACGTGTACATGCTACGTGCGTGCCTCTACTACGACACGTGCGCGCCTCTACTATGACACATGCGCGCCTCTACATCAACCAGTATGTACGTACATGTTCGCGACCAGAATGACAATGCTACGTACGCTTTGACCAGGTGGGTCCCGACTGTCAGGCACTTCCTTGCCTGCGAAGATGTAGCTGGTGGGTCCCAGCAGTCAGGGGGCGAATCGTTTTGTTTTTTTCCTGGACACACTTCCTTGCGTGCGAAGGTGTAGCTGGTGGGTCCCAGCAGTCGGGGGCTTGGTGGGTCCCAGCAGTCAGGGTGGCGAATCGTTTTTTTCGGACGCACTTCCTTGCGTGCGAAGATGTAGCTCATGGGTCCCAGCAGTCAGGGGGCGAATCATTTTTTTCTGAAATACGGTGGCTCGTCCGGCGGGTCCCCGTTGTCAGGTGCAGGAATAATTATTTTGCGCGTAATAAGGAGGCACTTCCTTGCGGCTGCCGTGGACCCTACTGTCAGCCTCTCCACATACAGTACTCTTCCGATGGAAGTCGGTCGTTGACCACGTTGACCACGCCGCGTCGAGAGCACCAGGGCGGTGGTCTGGACGACAGCGAGGCCTAGGAAGGGGACGACGCGGAGCCGGGGAAGACACAGCAGTGGAAGCCCGTGCGGAGAGGAGTACGAGGGTTCACTGGTTCAGCTGCGGTGTGAGGCTGCCGTCGCCACAGAATAACAGGGGGTGTGGGTGAGTAGAGGGATGGCCTGGCCAGCGGTGGGAGTAGTACGGGGCGGTGAGGCCTCCGCGGCATCACGGCCGGCCATGGGAGGCAGGAGCACGCGACACGACCGGCGCTGCTTTGGGCGGCTGGAGCAAGAAGACGAGAGGTTGAAGAAGCACTACGACCGTTGGATGGGCATCGTACGATCACTGCAGCTAGAATAGTTTATATTGACTAAGTTGACAAAGCCCTTGGTACGCGTCAACTTAGTAGGCCCACAACTCGGATTTGGCAGAGAACATATAGCCCATTTGCGATTTGTAAGAATGTACATCCCATTTTTTAATTCTAATGGAATTTACTACAGCCCGTTTACAGTTTGTTAAAAGTACAACCCAACTTCTAGCTAGGACAAGAATTAATAATTTGAAACAACCGCTCAAAACAGAATTCAAAAAAATTCCCACATTTTGATGGGATCCGAAATATTTGTATCCGAAATTTCTAGTCAGGTTAAATATAATTTTAAAATAAAGTTGTATTACGTTAAAATCCAACGAAATATTGCGCGCGCAACAAGTAATGAAATTAAAATTTTCAAATTCCAAAAATAATATATTTTCAAACTAATTACGTGTTTGGTGCATAGTAAGTGTCTAGTTATTATAATTACATCCTATTTATTATTTCTTAAAGTCCATTTTCTTGTTAAGCCTAATGCATACCTCCTTGGAAAGTTTGCAGCCCAGCGGGGCGGAGAATAACAAGTTGACCCAGATATTGGTACAACTGTCGGCCTAGTTGCATTGCTGATGTTGAAAAAAGCTATTTTTTATACACACATTAAAAAAATTGTATAGATAAGCAGCATTTTTTATACACATTTAACAATTTTTAAATACATGATTAACGCTTTTTAAAACATATTTTTTAGTCAACAGTGGGCCCACAGTGAGCGGAGGTCACAATACACATATTTTTTAATACATGATTAACACTTTTGCAAAAACAATTAGCCCACAGCGAGCCAATTAGTTCCAGTCGGCCCACAGTGGGCCGACATGGGCCAGTCGGCCAACTGTAGGCCGGCTGGAATCCAATCAGCCTGCTGTGGGCTGACTAGGCCGAGTCGGCTTGCAGCGGGCAGATGGTGTATTATTTTTGAAAAAAAATTACCCAGCGTAATATTTATGAAAATTAATAAAAAAATGTATTATTTAAAAAAATAGCAAAAAAGGCCTATGTAGTACAGTACAACCTAACATGGTTACTCAGTCCACATTCAGCGATGCTGGAAAGGCCCAAACAAGGCTTCTGTACAACTTTTTGAAGTCACTGAGCTCAATTAATAACTTAAGAAAAAAGTTAGATTACAGTGGAACCTAATTAAAAGCTGTCACGAGCAAATAAATAATTCAACGGGTCCCACTTGTGCGTGTGCGCATGTGTGTGTGTGTGTGAGAGAGAGAGAGACCCATCGGCCGATGCTCATAAATACATCTTTCAGCCATACACATTGTTGATGCTCAGTAAAAACTTATATAGTTGGCACAATCATATAGAACATCATAGCACACTGAACTTGCATACAAAAATTTCACGCAGGCGGCACAATCCGGATGGAAGCAGTGGATCGCTACGGAAAGGGCTATGTTGAAACCAACGAAGTCGTACATAACGGTTCATCGTTGTCGGTGTCAAAACCGACGGATCTTGGGTAGGGGGTCCCGAACTGTGCGTCTAGGCCGGATGGTAATAGGAGGTAGGGGACACAATGTTTTACCCAAGGTCGGGCCCTCTTGATGGAGGTAAAACCCTACATCCTGCTTGATTAATATTGATGATATGGGTAGTACAAGAGTAGATCTACCATGAGATCAGAGAGGCTAAACCCTAGAAGCTAGCCTATGGTATGATTGTATGTTGTCCTACGGACTAAAACCCTCCGGTTTATATAGACACCGGAGAGGGTTAGGGTTACACAAGGTTGGTTACAAAGGAGGAGATATCCATATCCGTATTGCCTAGCTTGCCTTCCACGCCAAGTAGAGTCCTATCCGGACACAAGATGAAGTCTTCAATCTTGTACCTTCATAGTCCAACAGTCCGGCCAAAGGATATAATCCGGCTGTCCGGAGACCCCCTAATACAGGACTCCCTTAGTAGCCCCTGAACCAGGCTTCAATGACGATGAGTCCGGCGCACAGTATTGTCTTCGGCATTGCAAGGCGGGTTCCTCTCCAAATTCCGTGTACCTATTGAAATAGTGTCCGGCCTCCTGTGAATGTTGCGCTCCTTGGCTTCCACGCCCCATATTGGCCACTTTCCATGTGTCGAGCGAATGTGAAGAGCCAGGGTGTTTTTACATTTACCCCCTAGCTGTGTGAATGAGCTGCCTATTAAAAAGACGAGGATTCAGATCCAAATCACACCATACTCCCTTGGCGAGCCTTCATCGGAGCGCATCCGACAGAGATCCATTCCATCATGGCCGGTCGACGCAGCTCCTCCTCTCGCTCCCCTAGCCCCAAGCCTGGAGATTGGGAGAGATGTTCCATCCCGCACAGCAAATTAGTGATGCTTCAGACCAAGGGATTTCTTCCCCCAGCATACATGGTCCCGGTTCGAGCCGGGCTCGCCACCTATAATGGCGGAGAGCAAGTGGAGAGCCTTCCCAATCCCTCCAAGGGAGAGCGGGTATGCCTTGTCCCTCATTTGGTAAGAGGGCTCGGATTTCCAATTCATCCGTTTCTCCGAGGGCTCCTGGAGTTCTACGGCCTCCAGTTGCACAACCTTACACCTGCCTCCATATTGCATATCGCAGGATTCCTAGCCCTTTGCGAGCTGTTTTTGGGCTGTGAGGCTCATTTTGCGCTGTGGAAGAAGCTGTTCTGCCTTGTGCCCCGTTCTTAGAAGGGGTCAATATATCAAGTGGGCGGTGCCGAAGTGTGGCGTATTGCCGGGACCGGATATCTGTCCAGAACCCCAAAGAAGACGTCCGAAGACTGGCCTTCAGAATGGTTTTATATAGAAGACGTCCCCCTCCCGGATCCTATTCGAATCCGCCTCCCTGAGTTCGACAATGCTCCTTTGAAGAAGCGCCGGAGCTGGCGTCGATGGAGCTTCCTGGAGGAACATGACAGGGACGTTCTTTACCTGATGAGCCGGATAAGTTTGTTAGCTCAATCCGGATTGACCATGATCGAGGTCATGGCCACATGTATTATGCGGGGGGTGCAGTCGCTTCAGTATAGAGGCCACCCCATGTGGGATTTCAACGGGGAGGATGACGCCACCCGCTACGGCCGTAAAGGGTCGGGATCGGTTGCTGATCTAATAAAGATCTTATCCACTTTGTACAAGGGAAAAGAGGAGGAATTCCTCCGTGTCAACCCACAGGGCGGATTTTCTATGTACAATCCTCCGAGCTGGGTAAGCGAAGACTTTTGCTCGCCCATCTGTTTCATATTCCCATAGTTAAGTATTCAGCCTAGCAATTTCAACGCAGGAGCTGCACCAGGCTGTAAGGGAGATAAACAACCCCCTCCACAGCCCGCGGACCCGGAACGGTCCCTTGACCCGGCCTCCCAGGAGGATCCGGACATATCTGTGGAGCTGATCGATGGGGTATTTTACCAATTGAGCAATGACAACGCCTTGGTGGGCATTATGGCCGATTACCCTGGGCTACTTCCAGCCTCACAGGTAACTAAGAGCGAAGTCCCAGTACTTTGAAAAGGGATCCGTCCCTGCGTGTTTTTGATTACCGTATAATAACCGTGTTTTGCAGGGGAGGTCCTCGAGGCGGAAGGCCGAGTCTGCGGCGACTAGCCAACAAGGGGCCGCGAGGCCAGGCAGGCTGAAAAGACACGCAGTCCGGATGGAGACACCGGCGCAGCGGTACGGTGCGCCGTCTTTATTCCAAGACATTATTCTCAGAGGCATACTAACGCCCATGCCTTCTTTTTAGGAAAAAGAGCGCTCGCCGGACTATACCCAGAGAGGCTACTAATCGCGCCTCCACCAGCTAGGCTCCAAGGCCGGATTCGGAGGCGGGAACAAATACGAGGCGTGTGCCGGGCGCTCCTCCGACAGAGGATGTGGATATACTGTCCGCCACCAAGTCCGAGGTGGAAAGTGCCATGAACCACAGGCATCGCCGAACTGTTCTTCGTGACGCTTGTTTCTACCAAGAGGCATTGGATGCCTTCAACTCGGGAGATGCGTACCTCCGTGCCGCTCAAAATGGTCTAGCCAGAGCCACAGAGCAGTATGTAAAAGACATACGGGTGAGAAAATTTGGTGGTTATATATATCAGTAGCCCCTGAGACTTGAAACAGTTAGAATAACTAATTTAAGGATCATTTGTTATGCAAGTTCTTACAGAAAAGAATACCCAACTGTCCCAGGAGCTGGAAGAGTGCAAAGCCCAACTTCAGGCCGCACTGGCCGCAGCAGGGGAGCCCAAAGAGACCCCCTCTGGTAATATATCCTTCGAATGATAAGTATCATATAGAATGCGGCGTATATGCAGATCTGATGATAAAATTGCAGATGATGCTGGAGTAAATCCGGATAAGCAACAGCTCCTACGCTAGCTGAAGGCCGGTGAGAGCGTGCTTACGAGGGTGAGGTAGGAGACGAATGATCTCCTAGATGCCAACACCAAGCTGGGCGTGGAACTAAAAGATGTTCGTGCCCAACTATCGGACTCTATTAAGGAGAATCAGCGGCTTCGACGCGGCATATTTAGTAAGTGCTTGAACGAAAGTTGGCTGACAGAGTTATGTCTGTAGGTATGCTAACAGGTCGTCCTGTAGAGGAAATGCCCGGTTCTACGGGTGACCTTCTTCCCGAGCTCTCACAACTGCACGAACGAGTTCGGCAGGTGATGCAAGGCGTCGCCCATGCCTTGTGGCCATCCGTCTCCACGCCCGAAGGCCTTGGAGAGCTTGCAGAGAAGCTGGAGGGAGCGTGGCGGCGCTTCCGATTATGGAAGATATCGGCCTGTCGTCAGGGTGCCAGGGAAGCCTGGGCAATAGTGAAGACGCGGTACACGAAGGCTGACCCGAACCAGATGGCCGAGGTCGGACCTGTGGGGCCCGATGGGAAGGAGATCCCTGTGAGCTTACTGTACGGCCAAGTAGAATTGGCCGCAAAGTATTCCCAATAGGACTGTAGACTAGACAACCTATTGGATGGTATTGAAGAGGAATTCAACCAGTCAAATTGACTATGTAATTTAAAGTGACATGTATAATGCCTTCTAGCCGGATTGTCGTGGCGGACCTTGTCGCTTCAACCCCGGGAGCCGACGGTCCGGAGTGTATCCGAATACCCTCTCGGTTATGTAAGAACTGGGGCATGCGTGGAGACCAGGCGTAGGGGTCATTAGTGCTTTAACGGACAAGGGCCCAACTAGTTATGTTATATTACATGGTTAGTAAGAAACATCTTCCTGGGAGAATAGTTCCGTTAGGGGTTCCTTTCCCTGGGAGGCATGCCCTAAAGTGCATGTCCGGACTGCGAGAAGAGACGCAGAAAAAACATCTGGGGGCGCATAAATAAATAAGTGAAAAATCATCTTTAGTTCACTGACCGAATATTCCCTTAAGAACGCTAGCTTTCGGCTTCACCCTGTCTGAGGTACATATCCGGCTGACCCGGCAGTAACAATCGCATAGGTGCTCCCCTTATGCCCTAGCCGAATTAACGGGAACGTAGGGCATAAATACAAGAGCCAGGCAACCCAGCTTGGCCAAAACTTAAGTCACATCGATGCATATAATGGTGAATAAAGGGTACATGCAGAAGGATCACACATGTGTTGGGCATAAAGCCCGTATGAATAAGCTTCTGTTAAAGAAGCCCCCAGGTATGATGAGCGCGGATAGCACGTCAGTTGCGTGCACACAAGGCACGAATGGGCCCCTAAAGGCTGTGAGAGAAAAGAAAAGGAGAAGGAGAAAAATAAAAGACAAATAGTGTATAAAAAATGGACACAGGAAGGAGAGGAACACAGAGTCCGGCGTTAGGCGTAGAATCTTCGAAGTCGGGTTGCATTCCATGGGTCTGGCACGAGTCGATTATCCGATGCATCCCGCAGACGGTACGCTCCACCAGTGAGGACTTGGTCAGTGATGAAGGGACCTTCCCATTTGGGCTTGAGTTTGTCCTTTTTCTTATCCGGCAGGCGTAGAACTAACTCGCCAATATTGTAAGTTTTGGCCCGTACTTCTATGCTTTGGTATCTTCGAGCCTGCTGTTGATAGAATGCGGAACGGGCTTTTGCCACGTCACGCCCCCCTCCAAGGCGTCCAAACTGTCCTGCCGATCGAGCTCGGCTTCTCTTTCTTCGTACATGCGCACTCGAGGTGAGTCATGAATAATGTCGCATGGCAGAACCGCCTCTGCGCCGTATACCATAAAGAATGGTGTGTATCCGGTAGTGCGATTCGGCGTGGTCCACAACCCTCAGAGTATGGAGTCGAGCTCCTCTACCCAATGCGTGTTAGATTCCTTGAGGGACCGCACTAATCTGGGTTTGGTGCCGCTCATGATAAGACCATTTGCTAACTCGACCTGACCGTTAGTTTGTGGGTGATAGACTGAAGCATAATCAAGCTGGATGCCCATGTTTTTGCACTAGAGTTTTACCTCGTCGGCCGTAAAGTTCGTGCCGTTATCAGTGATGATGCTGTGGGGGACGCCGTAACGGTGTATGACCCCGGATATGAAGTCTATCACCGGTCCGGATTCGGCCGTCTTAACAGGCTTGGCTTCTATCCATTTGGTGAACTTATCCACCATGACCAGTAATTATTTTTGCTTGTGGGTTCCTCCTTTAAGGGGTCCAACCATGTCAAGCCCCCAGACAGCGAAGGGCCAGGTGATGGGGATAGTTTGGAGGGCGGTGGGTGGCATATGGCTTTGGTTAGCAAAAAGCTGGCAACCAACGCATCGTTGGACTAAGTCCTGAGCGTCTGCCCGGGCCGTCGGCCAATAGAAGCCTGTACGGAAGGCCTTGCTTACAAGGGCCCGGGCCGATGCATGGTGACCGCCGAGTCCGGCATGAATTTCAGCCAGAAGATTCCGCCCTTCCTCTTCGGAGATGCACCTTTGAAGGACTCCGGTGGTTATTTTCTTATAAAGTTCTCCCTCAGGCACTTTATAGGCTTTAGATCGCCGCACTATGCAGCGTGCCTCGTTTTGGTCCGCGGGAAGTTCCTGCTTAGTTAGGTAGGCTAGGAATGGTTCTGTCCATGGGGCGATGACTACCATTATTACATGGGCTGAAGATGTTATTTCGTTGGCAGGGCCTCCAATTATGTCAGAATATTCGGTGTCGGGCAGTGCGGTTGGGTCCGAGCTGTAATTTCCGGGTTCCCCTTCCCATACTACGGATGGCTTGAACAACCTCTCCAAGAAGATGTTTGGAGGCACGACATCGCGTTTTGCGCCGATGCGTGCCAGGACGTCTCCTGCCTGATTGTTTTCCCGTGCTATATGGTGAAATTCGAGCCCCTCGAACTGAGCTGACATTTTTAGGACGGCATTGCGATAAGCTGCCATTTTCGGATCCTTGGCATCAAAGTCTCCATTTATTTGGTATATCGCGAGGTTCGAATCCCCGCGCACCTCTAGGCGTTGAATGCCCATGGATACTGCCATCCGGAGACCATGTAGAAGGGCCTCATATTCGGCTGCGTTGTTGGAGTCCGTATACATTATCTGTAGTACGTATTGAACTGTATCTCCTGTTGGGGATGTCAAAACGACGCCAGCCCCCAGACCAGCCAACATTTTGGAGCCGTCGAAGTGTATGATCCAGTTTGAATATGTGCTGTAGTCTTTAGGGAGTTCGGCTTCCGTCCACTCGGCGATGAAGTCGGCCAAAACTTACAACTTAATAGCTCGCCGTGGCTTGTAAGTTATGTCAAACGGGAGGAGCTCAATGGCCCATTTGGCAATCCGGCCCGTCGCATCGCGGTTGTTTATAATATCGTTAAGTGGTACTTCCGAGGCTACCGTTATCGAACACTCTTGAAAGTAGTGTCGCAGCTTCCGGGATGCCATAAATACCGCGTACGCTATCTTTTGATAATGCGGGTACCGTGACTTGCATGGAGTAAGGATAGTGGACACATAGTAAACCGGCTTTTGAAGGGGGAATTTGTGTCCGTCAGTTTCTCGTTCAACGACGAGCACTGCACTTACCACTTGATGAGTTGCCGCAATGTATAATAGCATTGGTTCGCCAATGTAATGGGTTTGTTGCCAATATGGCTTTTATTTCGTCGAGTACGGCCGTGGCAGCATCCGTCCACTCGAAGTGTTCGGTGCGCCGGAGGAGGCTATAAAGGGGTAATGCCTTTTCTCCCAAGCGGGAGATGAAGTGGCTTAGAGCCTCCACGCATCCGGTCAATTTTTGTATTTGTTTGAGGTCCTTTGGGGTGTCCAATTGTGACAGAGGTCGGATCTTGGCTGGATTTGCTTCAATTCCTCTACCGGATACAATGAAGCCCAAGGGCTTTCCGGCTGGTACGCCAAAAACGCATTTTTTTCGGGTTGAGCTTGATGTCGTATGTTCGGAGGTTATCGAATGTGAGCCTCAAGTCGTCTACTAGAGATTCGACATGCTTGGTTTTGATGACCACGTCATCTACGTATGCCTCCACTGTTTTGCCGATCTGGTTTGCCACACATGTCTGAATCATGCGCTGATATGTTACGCCAGCGTTTTTGAGCCCGAAGGGCATTGTGTTGAAGCAGCATGGGTCGTACGGTGTGATGAATGCCATTGCGGCTTGGTCTGGCTCTGACATTTTAATTTGTTGGTAGTCGGAGTATCGTCGAGGAAACACAATGAATCGTGTCCTGCGGTAGCGTCGATGATTTGATCGATGCGGGGGAGGGGGACGGGATCCTTTGGGCAGGCCTTGTTAAGGTCCTTAAAATCGACACACAAGTGCCAGGATTTGTCCTTCTTTGGTACCATCACTAGGTTTGCTAGCCAGTCCGGATGTTTTATGTCTCTGATGAATCCGGCCTCCAATAGCTTGGCTAGTTCCTCTCCCATGGCTTGTCTCTTAGGTTCGGAGAAACGCCAAAGAGCCTGCTTGACTGGCTTGAATCCTTTTAGGATATTTAGGCTGTGCTCGGCCAGCCTACATGGGATTCTTGGCATGTCTGAAGGGTGCCAGGCAAAAATGTTCCAGTTCTCGCGTAGGAACTCTCGTAGTGCGGCGTCGACATTAGGGTTTAATTGTGCCCCGATGGAAGCTGTTTTTGTAGGGTCCATTGGATGGACTTGGAATTTGACTATTTCATGCGCCGGTTTAAAGGAGGTAGACTTGGATCTTTTATCGAGTATCACGTCGTCCCTGTTCACCGTGGAGCGCAGCACAGTCAGTTCCTCGGCCGCTAGGGCTTCGGATAGTGCCTCGAGGGCCAGTGCGGCTGTCTTATTTTCGGCGCGGAGTGCTATGTCCGGATCACTAGCAAGAGTGATGATTCCGTTGGGCCCGGGCATTTTGAGCTTCATGTACCCGTAATGGGGTATGGCTTGGAAGATTGTAAACGCCTCCCACCCTAATAGAGCGTGGTATCCGCTACTAAACGGGGCCACTTGGAACGTGACCTCTTCGGACCTGTAATTATCCAGCGTGCCGAACACCACATCTAGTGTGATTTTTCCTGTACAGCACGCTTCTGGACTGGGGATTATTCCTCTAAAGGTTGTGCTGCTTCGCTCGATGCGGTTCTAGTCTATTTTCATTTTTCAAAGGGTTTCCTCACTGCCACCGTCCTTGAGTACCTTGGTGAGTCAAAAGCCGTCCACTATTGGACTGAGGACCAATGCAGCTGGTGCTCGGGCTGTTCGGAATTTAGGTTCGTCACTGGCATTAAAAGCAATAGCCGTGTCACTCCATGGGTTTATTGTTGCCGCGTGGTAGACCTCGGCAAGGCTGCAGAGTGTTCGTTTTCACATATTATTTGATGCGAAAGTCTCGAAGACTGTTAATACCGTACTGGTATCCCCGGGCTGGTGCTCTGTGTCTTCTAGGGTTAGAAGATCTTCGCCACTTTTGGCCACCTGCCGGAGTATCCAACATGCTCTAAGGCTATGAGTTGGTGTGGCGCCCTCTGTACTGTGAATTTTACAGGGTCCATTGAGCCATCCCTCCATTACAGTTCCATGCCCTATAGAGGGTTTTTGCCTTTTGGTGTTTAACCCGGGTGTCTGGCGATAATGCACCCTTTTATTTCGGACTGGGTTTGTATTCAGGGCCGGATTATCCCTAAATTTTATTTCAGTTTTCCAGGCGTTTTCCATCGCACAGTACTTTCGTACTATGGACACCAAGTCGGTAAAGCGTGTAATTTCACGACGACTTCTAGCGTTGAGGATTCCTTTGTCCGTGCAATTATTGCAGAAGAATGAAATTGCGTCTTCCTCGCGGCAGTCCTTTATCCAGTTCATGACCAGGAGGAATCTGGCCCAGTAATGGTGTACTGTTTCTTTGGGTTGTTGCCTAATTTGGGATAGATCGCTTATGTTTGGGTGGGTGGGTGGAATTGAATCCGAATCCTCACCCAATCTGAGACTCATGGGCCAAGGAGTTTCTGAAATCGGAAGTTTGGATTCTTGGATGTTTTCTAATGAATTTAGCCCGCTGCCTGACTCTAGGTTCAGGTCTTGAGTGACGTCCTCCCCTCCACGGGTATCCGGCTTGGAGGGTTCGGGAATCCGGACATAGCTAGTCCTTAAGATAGATGAAGGGTTTCCGCATTGTTCCTCCACCACTGCAACGTGATGGGTGACCTGGGGAGAGTTGATCTCTCTCAGATCGGGTTTAGGACCAATCTGATCGTAGTCTGTAGCGACTCCCAGGGTGGCGATGCGATCCACGAGCTCGTTTAGGGAAGAGAGCTCCATTGGATCTAACTGCTCGGCGAGTTCCAAGTTGACGTGAAGATTGCTTTCGATGACCTGAGAAGTCATCGTCGGTGCAGCGACCGAACAGGTGGTCATAAGAAAACCACCTAGCTAGAGAGTTTGGCCGACAGCCAAAGCTCCCTTGGCAATAGTGCCGTCTCTAAAGACGGGATGAGGCATCCTTCCTGATGGCGACGTCAAAGTGGAACTCTCAATTAAAGTACCAATGTCGGTGTCAAAACTGGTGGATCTTGGGTAGGGGGTCCCGAACTATGCGTCTAGGCCGGATGGTAACAGGAGGCAGGGGACACAATGTTTTACCCAGGTTCGGGCCCTCTTGATGGAGATAAAACCCTACGCCCTGCTTGATTAATATTGATGATATGGGTAGTACAAGAGTAGATCTACCACGAGATCAGAGAGGCTAAACCCTAGAAGCTAGCCTATGGTATGATTGTATGTTGTCCTACGGACTAAAACCCTCCGGTTTATATAGACACCGGAGAGGGTTAGGGTTACAGAAGGTCAGTTACAAAGGAGTACATATCCATATCCGTATTGCCTAGCTTGCCTTCCACGCCAAGTAGAGTCCTATCCGGATACGAGACGAAGTCTTCAATCTTGTACCTTCATAGTCCAACAGTCCGGCCATAGGATATAATCCGGCTGTCCGGAGACCCCCTAATCCAGGACTCCCTCAATCGTCTTTATCAATGATGGGGAAATATCTTGAATGTTGTGCAAAGAAAACAGACAGACAACACAATAAGTTCTCCTAGCACATTAAGTTGACGTACACCCCTTTCTAAAAAAAGTTCAGGTACAAAATTAGAACAGGTCACAATAAAATGTACTGGCATATCTGTGCTTCACACCCATAGCTCGGATTTAACTAGTATCTGACAAGATTCAGTTGTTACCTCAAATTAGAGCACATCTAGGCAGCCAGCCCTGCCTCTTCTCCCAAAGAAGCAGTGGCCTCCGCCGCGCGATGGAGTAGGCCCTGTGCCATCCATCATTCCGAGCAACACGGGGAAAGTCTGACGTTGACTCATGTAATGGACGTCGTCGACGAACCCTGGCACTAGCGGCGGCGGCAGGACTTCGATTGATGGATTGACCACTTCTTCGACATGCACGAACACTCGTTACAGGTACATCCCTAACGTGGTCCATGGCGGCCTTGGTGGCGACGAATAGTACAACTCCGGTTCCTGCAACGGTATCTCAACACCAATCACCTTCAGTATGGTGGACAGCTTCTTCATCCATGCCATAACCATCAGAGCCCAGCTGTCTGGAGGAACAAACATACTTACGAGCTCACCTCTAAGGTCGTTGATAAGCTCGTTCATGGACTCGCTATTCCAAGAACGTCGAGGCATGCCGTGGAAGGTAAGCTTTGTTAAAAACTCAAGCTCAGAGGGCACCGAGCCCCATCCTAGGTGCCACCGATCAAAGCTCAGAGGGCACTGCAGTCGAAAGTTGTCCGGAACCTGACGAAGAAATCAGCCGGTGGTGGACAGACTTCGACGAGAAAGTCACTTATTTGGATGCCGTGCGCAATGCCAAGAGCTTTGACAAGGTCATCCGACGAGACGGGAGGCCGGTCGCCGTTGATGGTTACCATCATCACTTTGCCGACAAACTGGTCGTCAAGCGCCGGCATGCCACTGTTGAGCGACATCACACAACGGCCGAAGGCAGGACGGACCTTAGGATCTCCGGCTCGGAGATCCACGTTGACCGATGACATGATAGTGCGCTTGAGTACAGGGAGTACAGGAGGCGGATTTGGGGGAACTGGAGTAGGAATCGAGATTCCAGAGGTGGGGGAGGGGCGAGAGACTGCGGATGAAAAGGTAGCATGAATTTTGAGCACGCGCCAATATGCTCTCGGCGGGCAAGCGCATGAAAACACTGGTGGCGCCCACATGTCGGCCTAAGAGTCCTAATTCATTCTTTTTTGGAGAGCCCGACCTTTTTTTCAGGAGCTTTTGAGAGCCCGGCCTGAGAGTCATAATTGACCTGTTTGGCATTGCGTTACTACTCGGCCCATATTCAACGACACCTCACTGGCCCAAACAAGTGTACATCATCGAAAAGACACTGAGCTCAAATTATATAACTTGAAAAAAGGAGATATACTCTGAACACTGGAGAATGGTGATGCCCTCATTTAGCCCACCGGTAGTTCGAGACAATAAACAGTTCGAAACAACGATATATACAACATTCAAACAATGACTAGTGACTACTACTGACATAAACAACAAGACATGATAGTTCATAAGAAGTCTTGCTACACCACCAAAACGCACCCATCTGCAGTGCTCAGACTCTCGTGATCCAGACGAGAATGACATTCTGAACAGAAGCAACAATTACATAGTAAGAGTGACATAGACGAGGATGACCAAATGACAAGGAATATGCATAACAAAAGAAAGAAATACCCATCCAGAACCAGCAGCAAGACAACAAAGTCATTCGAAGAGATGAACCAACACCATCATAATTTGCAGCCCCACTTCAGCGACCAGTGATCCGGAGACACCAGTACTCCACCCTTTCGATGCAACAGCCCAATTACCTATCAACCTGAAGGCTCGAACCACATCACTTCCTATCGTAATTGAGACATTCAAGGATCAAAGTTAATCCGGATGCCTTTTTCATTCTCACCTTCTTTTGGCTGCAGGCTGTATCTTTGGCAATCAGGGGAGTTTGCTCCCGAACTCCTAGGGCTCGCCGTGTAGACACAGTTTTCCATAGCAAACAGAGCCTCTCTGCCATCAAGGTCCTTGCCAACGGTGATCTCCTGGTTAATTGGATAATTGAGTCCGAGAAACAGAGAGTGTGAACCAAGGCTATTTACCCGCCTCCAACTAAAAAATCCTAAAGGCCCCAACAAGCTGGTATCCTGCTTGTAGACGTAACAGCCACTATCCGGATACTCACGTATTACACGGTGCTTGTATACAGTGGGGTTTTTGCAATATAAATTTTCCGGCTCATGTGTCCGAATGATCATCAGTCTTTTGCCGTCATCTGATCGAGCGAGGAACCAGTTGTGCTTCCCTATTTTTGGCAAAGGTGGTGTGATTACAAAGGGCAGTAACTGTAGGGACACTACATCATATCATAAAGGACAGACATTGTTAATGTAAGATCAGCATTGTTCAAAGTATGAGTAGGATAATGCAAGAAACAACATTGATATGTCCCTGTTGGAACTGGGAGGAAAATACAGGGAAATGTATACTGTGTTCAAAAATATAGAAGTGCCATGCATGGTTATACTCATGTAATCTCGCAATCGATTCTTCACAGGAAACTACCATGTCATGCATGTTATGTAATCATGTTCTGTCCTCACAAACAAATTCTTCAAGGTAACTAACAGACCATGCATTGTTATATACTCGCGTGTTCGGTGGGCAAAATTTTTGTGAGGATATTATTCTAGCCATTGATTGCTGAAGGGCGAATATAGGTATGTACACATGGTAAGCACTGCAGGATTTCACTACTTCCAAATATAGTGTTCTCCATATGCACATTTACTTCCCTAATGTATGGTTAGATGAAACCAACAGTGTGGTGCATGTTTCTACATCATGAAAATGAGGAAATTAACATGGCCATTGATACACACTCATATTTAGTAGTAGTATATAGATTACTGTAAAATAAGGATAATATCCATATATTCCTAACCGTTTGATTATTCAGGGTGCAAATTGGCTGTAATGACATGGTCACAATCGCATGAATTAACTCATTCCAAATATAGCTGATTTACGGCGTCTCTAATACATTGCCATAGTTCTACTCAAATTCTGCTCAAACAGAGATATGCCAATCATCACAAAAAGTTCAAACAGTGTCATGGCGTCATTATTAACATGAGAGGAAACAACTTACACGCGCCGTCCCAACAATACGTGGTGCCATATGCTTTATCGATCGCGTAGATGATGCCATTGTGTTCAATAGCATCACAGAAGTGTGTATCAGCTTTGGCGATGATCCACTGCGAGCCGAGTTATCTCCAGCTAAAGAAGGCACCGACGTAAAGATAGGCGAGTCCGTGGTCGAACAAGGCAATTAGCTTGAAGTATGCGTAATTCGCATGTCGTGTGGGCACTTGGCAGATTGCAATCTTCTGCAAAAAAAGGTCCGTCCAACTGACTTAGTAATCTAGATGACTTAGACCGCGATGGTAATACTCTATATATCCAACGGAGGAAGGATAATCTCATGGGAGGTCTGGAAGTTCACGAACACCAACTTTTTACCGTCTTCTCTGAAGGCAGCCATCCAGTGGGAGTTATGCCGACCCAGTACATACCTGCCAAGAAGTTTCGGGCGATGGTGATCGGATCGATGTCGAGGGAAATGATGTACGACGACCCACTACATACCTGCAAAGAAGTTTCGGCTAATGGAGATCGGATTGAAGTCAAGGGGAATCATGCACGCCTCCGTAGCAAGCAGGGTGTCTTGAAAAGCTTAGGCCTTGCTTCGACGATGGCCGTGTGCATGTCCCTCGAGCATGCAGCCAGCCGCAGGGCACTCAACATATCCATACACGAACAACAGAGGTCGAGGATGTCACTGGGGAGAGTGCTCCAATCACGACTCATATGGATGCTGCGCGGTTCGCGTTCGGCCATGGTGGAGTTTGGAAGGGGGCTTGATTTACGGGGGAGAAGGATGTCGGTGCTGGAGCGGCTAGCGAGGGAATAGTGGTACTGGGGGAGGCGAGTGAGGCGACGGTACACGGGGGCACAGTGAGATGGAGAGGGAGAAGGAGATGGAGATGGAGTGGTTCTATGGGAGCAGAGAGGGAGACGAGGCGAGGCTCCAATGTGCTGTACAGCGGTGGTGACAGACTGCAATGTGCACAGGGTGAGGCTAACTTTGGTAACCCGAACACGCCGCCTGGACTAGTGTTAGGCGCAGGGTGTTGTCATTTCACTGTGAGGACCGGATGAATAGTATTTTGACCATCAAGTGTACCACAGTTGTACTACTACTACTACTACTACTACTACTACTACTACTACTACTACTACTACTACTACTACTACTACTACTACTACTACTACCACTACTAGTAGTAGTAGGTACATGAGTTCTCGAGTATTGTATAGCGTAAATAGGTCTCCCGTGCTAGCATGCCTGTTCACTTCATCGTTCAGGTATCATCCATATTGTGAGCAGAACCAAATTCTTGTGCATGCCCAATCAACGCTCTGCCGCGATGCATGCAGTGGCCATTCTGGTGCATCAAGGACGGCATGCAGATCATTCCACACTTGAGAAGAGGGAAAATGGAAAGGTAGAACGCGGCAGCAGAGGAAGAGAACGCTGGCTAACGAGGCTGGGAGAGGATCGAGCAGGAAGTTAATGCTCCACGCCTAAAGGTTTTGGGAAAACCTGATTTTCATAAGGTGACTTATACTCACGTAAACAGAGGTAGTATTCCTTAACCAGAGAATGTTGTGTCTCCCACTCACGCGCTCAAAAAAACTACAACACATTTTTTATTTGTTTGCATAGGTCCCACCTATCAGGAAGGATGGGCACATACACGAACAAGTACGACTCATCAGTCTACCCGCATAGCCTTTTCGTTTAGTCTACCTAGCCATCTAATCAACTGCCTGCACGCCACTTCTCCCATTTACTTCTCCATCGGGAACCGATTCTCCTCGGCTTCTTCACCTTCCCTTCGTCTTCATTTGCATCCAAACCCCATTGGGTTCACATTGTTTTAACCTCTTTAAATAATCATCTACCACTTCAGTTAGACTAGCCATCTAATCCTAATTCTCCAAACCATAGCCCTCCGTTCCAGCGGTTCCAAATGGCGATAGAGATCGAGATGCAGGTTTTTAGCATCCAACATGTCCTCGTCAAAGGCTCGATGCACATAGTTGCCACCGTCACCGTCCACCCAAGGGTTGTTCGGCAGTGGATCAACAATGTATCCAACTCCCTCGAAAAGGTAGAGACGCGGGTCATCGGTCTCGACGCAGAGTACACAGAGTGTGCCCCTGGGAAGATCCAGCGCGCCGCGTCCTTTAGCTGTGCCTCGAAGATGAAGTTTTGGTGTACAACATCATACACTCGCCCTCCATACCAGCTGAGCTTCACGATTTCTTGTCTCGGGAGGATGTACACTTATGTGGGGTAGCCATCGAAGGGGACAAACAGAAGCTGGAGCCGTACAACCTTAATTTGAATAGCATCGCTGACCTACAAACCAGAATCAAAATTCCTGTAGAAGTTTGTTTTAAACAGACACCATCCCTATTCGACGTAGAAAATTTTGTGCTCGGTACAAATCTTTAGAAGGGTGACGAGACGGTGGCATTAAGGTCGTCTGGATGGGAGAATTATCCCTTGACGTACGAGCGGATAAAATATGCTACCCTCGATGCCCGTGTGAGTTTCGAGATAGCTGCAAGTTCCAAAGAGCTTATTGCGAAGCCGTCTCCCATAGAGAATGAGAAGAAGAAGAAGAAGAAGAAGAAGAAGAAGAAGAAGAAGAAGAAGAAGAAGAAAAGGCTGCACTAGCAGGAGGGCATTATGGATGGATGAACTATTTCCTCTCTTGTAAAAAAAATTATTCCCTCTCGGTGTATATTGATATAGATGGACTATTTCGATGGTGTGCATGTCTTTGGAACAAACTAGTAGCGTGGGTCCGTTTGACTATAAGGAACTATTTATCCGCATATATAGCTTTCTCTGCTACTCCTTCCAGTGATCGGTATGCAGTGCATGTGTCCGTAGACATGACAACTTGTCCATGGAAGTTCAACTATGGCGACCATCACGTTTCATCTCGCGATTCCCATGACGCCTCTCCAACCCACGGCACCCGCCCCTCGACGTGCGCCTCACCCCTCTCGGCCGCACCGCCCCTCTGCCTTTGTGTGCATGACATGTGGGCCACCTAAAATGCGGCGAGCATCAAGTTTCTACCACAGCCACCCGCGATTCCCACGACGCCGCTCGAACCCATGAAACCACACGTCCCCCGACCTGCGGCTCACCCCTCTTGGCCCCACTGCCCCTCTGCCTATGGGAGCATTACATGTGGACCAGTCACCTATCGGGTCCACATGTTATTGACTCAAAGGCAGGTGTAGTAAGGCGCTGAAGCTCAGTCCCGACGGCCCTGAGAGGCAAATGTAACTCCTACGCCAGGGCTTGTGGTGCTCCTGCAGCATGAACTCGTGCCAAACTCGAGATTTGTTTCTTTACTATACATGCACACAACGATTTAATGGACATTGTAATCTCAACATGTGATGGGGAGCTCTAAATTTGAATTTCAAACTTATAAAACGAAAATATTCAAAACAAATAAACTGGGAGAGAGGGAGTATATCGTAGGATGTGTCCCATACAAAATAAGTCCCCTAGTTTGTCACCGCGAAGATGCGGTTAGAAAGGAGCACAGCGTCTTCCTACTCGTACGGCAACAAATCGGCCGCAGACAGCATGGTCCGCCTTTGACCGCCATGTGCAAGGTTCGTGCTATCTTATTCAATCTCACCGTGGTTCCATCGTACCAATTCATGCGGTGGCCCATTGCATGGCTGATCCCAATGTTGGAAAAAGGTTCTACGGGAACGGTTTCACCATTGTAAATGTTGTGCAAATTGATGTTGGTACCCTCCTGTACATTTGCAAGCCAATCTCCACTCGCACCGAGCCTAACCTGTGAAACAGTGGGCAGGGGGAGAATTAGGAAATGGACATGGAAGTAGTCTTTAGAATGCATTTACTACTTGATCAAACTCATCTTACATGCTCATCGGAGGAAATTCGAGTGCCCCTCAACGTCGGCATCTCAAGGGGCGTCAACTTGCAACTACGGCCACGCCGCGCTAGAGAGACCCCCAAGGAAACATCCTCATGCGTTCCACGGAACATCAAGATGCATTTGTATGAGTAGTTTATCTTGTGAGAGAAAAGGATGAACGAGGGAAGGCCTCTAGAGATAGGGATGGACACTACTACTACCAATGTGCTGGCCCGTGCATTGCAATGGATCCAAAGTAGTAGAATAATACTTGTTCACGTGCTTGAAATATAAACACTCTAGTTTTGATATACATGTGTCAGCAGACATGACAGCTTGTCCATGGAAGTTGAACCACGACGACCATCACGTTTCTTGTTTCTACCACTAAGCCACTGAAGTTCGGTCCCGTGGGCCTCGAGAGGGAAATGTAACTCCCACGGCAGGCCTTGTGGTGCTCCCGCAGTACGAGCTCGTGCCAAAACTGGAATTTGTTTCTTACTACTACCAACTAGCACTAGTAAGGTACACGTGCATTGCACGCATGAGATTCTGGTGGTTTGTGCATTATGCTTCTACATGTGGAGCTTTCTGGATTTTAACATGTGGCAAAATCTGGTGGAATGTAAGGTTAGGCAAGTTTGATTAACTTAGGCGAGTGTTTGATTCAAGCCACACCTTAGGCAAGCCACACTAAGGCCCCACATGACATACACACAAAAAATGTGGCAAGATTCCCTTAGGCTTGCCAACTTGTTTCTCTCATTTTGGAGAACTAATAACTTTGCCTAAGCTTAGTTGTGGCAAAGTTAGGGTCTGTTTGATTCAAAGGATTTTCATAGGATATTTTGTCGGGGGTTTGGTGCGACATATGCCAACGGATGGCATATCATTGTGGGGGCGAGTAGAACGTCGCCGGTGCCTGGAAACGGGATGAGGCGAAGACATGCACGCCGGCGAATCTTACCCAGCTTCAGGGCTCTCCGAGGAGATAACACCCCTACTGCTGCTCTGCGGGGTCTCCGCATGATCACTATGGTCAAGTGTTTACGCGGTTGCTCCTTGAGCTGTATCTGGTGGTAGGAGAGGGCAAGGCCAGCTCCCTCCATCTATCTGGTATGGTGTAAAACTACTGGGATCCAACCCTTTGCATGGGTGCCCTGGGGGGTTTATATAGGCCTACCCCCCAGGGGTACAATGGTAATTAGACTGGGCGCGGGCCCAGCCGTTAGTGCCTCCGATCTCTGACTTCTCAGCCGACTGGTGTGGTATGGAGCCGACAGGCCGCGTCCGCCGCGGGAGGGTCTTGCCGGCTGCTGATTACTGTAGCCGTGCTCCTGATGACGTAGGCTTGGTCATGGGGTCGTGGCAACAGCCCCGCCGCCTGGCGGGCGATCACTGTGGCCACTCCCCATCTCATCTTGATTAATGGCGCGTGGGCCCCGGGGGCTGGCTCGGCCGACTTCCCCGGGCCGACTCCCGATGGGTCCGACTGGCGGTCCTCCCGCCGTCTCCCGAGGTCTCGCTGGCCGGTGGGTCCCGATGCTTCCAGGCCGTACAAACAAGCCGTCGTGGGCACATGACTCAGTACTGTGGTGCTGACGTTAGGGCTGGCATGGCAACAGTGCCACGCCGCACGAAGATCTTCCGGAGTACGGCATGTTGTGGCCATGCCTGCCCTTGGTGAGGGGCGGGGGTAGGCTTTGCTGTGGCCACGCCCCTGCCTCATCCCCTTTGATGAGGTCGTGATTCGTTGGAGTCGCCGGCCGACTCCCCAAAGCCGGCTTCTCTGGAAGTCGTCCCTGGGACTCGGCCGCAGGCGGGCAGTCGGCCGTCCTGCCGTTGACTCCTCAGGAGGTGGCTCTTCGTCCCGGAGTCTTGAGGGGCGCAACCTGCCCCGATGTCTGGAAAGGTTATGGGCCTCGGGTTGGCCTACCCGTGGCCCATTACTCCGACAGTAGTCCCCGAAGCTGGTGAGGCGCCACGGACGATCGGCCGAGAAGCCTCAGCAGTTTCTCTCTCCGGGTGCTTGACGTGTGGTCTTGATTGACTTCCGCCAGGCCGACTAGAAGGAGTCGGACTTGCCCAACTCAGACTCACTCAATTCCGACTTGCTCAGTAGTTCGAACATCGCGGCGGGATTGCAAGTGGCGTGCTAGCTAAGCTTCCAGGCCGCCGCCCGTTCTTGGCCTGTCACGCGAGGGCACGTGGCCGGGCCGTCCTGCCAGCCCACCAGCATGACGGGATAGGCCCGGAGGAGGGGCCCGCCACTACCGCGCCTCGGCGCCCGAGCGGATCCGCTGCGGCCCCCGTGGATGGTTGGGATTCCCGTGACGTTACTGTGTGCAGTAACTTTTCAGGGATCATGGGGGACGTGGGGTTGTGGGCGCAGTAAATCCCCACGTCCGCCCCCTCGGCTTCGCAGCCCACGGGGCTATAAGTAGGGGGAAGAGGGGGGCACGCGCGCCCCTCCTTCCTACTACCTCTCGCTCTCTTCATCCTCGCTCTCCTGCTTCTTCTCTTCTTCGCTCTACCGCACGCCCAAGCTCCTGCGAACACCGCGGCGACAGCTTCGCGATGAGTTCCTCCTCCGCCGTCGCACCTCCCCTAGTGCGTTCCGGCACCTGGGACGGCTCCGAAGTCCACGATGACCATATCGAGTTCCTCCGCCGGACCCGTCGGCTTCCCGGCGAGGATCGCATGCAGGTGCGTCTAACGCTGGAGGGGGAGATTTCCCCCACCCCGCAGGAGGGAGAGCGGGTCATCTTCCGCTTGCACTGCCTGCGCGGGCTGGGGCTGCCGGCGAGCAGCTTCTTCCGGTCATTCATGGAGTTCTACGGCCTTCAGTCGCACCACCTCACCCCAACACAGTGGTGCTGCTGTCCGCCTTCGTGGCTCTGTGTGAAGGCTTCCTCGGAGTCCTCCCCACCCTCGAGCTCTGGGGGGAGTTCTTCTTCTCCAAGCTCGGCACTCAGGCCACGGGCGTGCCGGCTCAGTGCGGCGCCTTCATCGCCGTTCGAAGGACAGGGGCCGACAACCACTTCCCCTCCGTCTCGCTATTGAAGTCGGTGAAGATGTGGCAGAGGTCCTACTTCTACGTCAGGAACGTCGCCACGAGGGGCGACTGGGTCAATCTGCCGGCTTTCGAAGCCGGCCCGCCGGCTGGCCGACTGCCCAACTGGTCGTACCGGCCCGGTCGCTGACGCTTGCGGGAGCCGGCGCCATCACGCGACTCCGAGTGCTGACGCAGTCAGAGGGCCTGACTGGGCTGGACCTGCTGGCCGCCTTCGTGTCGCGCCGAGTTCTTCCACTCCAAGGCCGCCCTCACATGATATGCCAGATGAGCGGGCGCCGCGACCCAAGTCGGATGTGCACCAAGGACATGCCTCACGAAGAGGTGGCCCACATGGTGAACTACCTTTCGGACATCAGGCTCCTGGAGGACTGGCGATTCGGCAAGGAGCCGTACTCCCGCGCCAACCCCCCGCCCGTGGTGAGTCGCCTTTCTTTTTTTATATTGTCTTCTTCTTGCCGAGTTTTGTTCTGATCAGTCGGCTTTGGTTAGAATCCCCTTCTTCATCCATCATCCGGCACCTCGGGGCCGGCCCGTGAGTTCACCGCCGACCGGGCGGAGAGCGACATCGACGACCCTGATCTGGGGGCGGCGGCTCTGGAGGACGACACCGAGGGAGGAGGAGGGATGACCGGCGACTTCAGGCCCTCGTCGACCTTCGCCGACTGGCCTGAGGACGACGCCGAGGGAGGAGTCGTCCCTTGCCATCAGCCAGGAACCAGCCAGCCGGGCGCGGGCTCTTCTGCCGCGTCGGGCGCTCCAGGCGGCGGGAAGAAGCGCGGGCTGTGCCGACTTTGTTTGGCAGCCGGCTGAAGAAGCCCAAGGGCTCGGCTGCGGCGACCCGGCGGGACGAGGCAGCCGCGAAGGCCATCTGCTTCCGTAAGGAAGTGAAGAAGCTGTCGTTGGTCTCTGCGTAAGTATTCTGTCTTCAGAGTTTTATTATCTCTTCGTGATTTGTCTGAGTCTCTGCATGCCCTTCTTGCTTCAAGGATCCCCTCTCTCTTGAGTGGGTCGCCGCCGCCTCCGTCATGGGGTCAGTGGAGACGTCCGCCACCACTCGGCGGATTGACCCCGCTGCTGACCTCTGGGAGGCGACGGAGCGGAATGCGCGGGAGAAGCGCAACGAAGAAGAGGCCCTCCACCTGGAGAAGGCGGAGGCCGACAGGGCGGAGGCCTCCACTAAGAAGAAACTAGCGGAGGCCGAAGCCGCCGCCGCGGCGAAGCAGCGGGCTGAGGAAGCCGCCCGCCGCCAGTCGGCAGAGCTCGTCAGCCCGCTGAGCTCTGCGTCGCTGCCTCCAGAGTTCGCGGGGCCGACTGGAGAAGCCAGCGGGGAGAACCCCATCGAGGAGAGGGAAGGCGGCGACCCCTCTACTCCAGACGCAAACAGCGGACCCTTCGGTGCCACCGACCGAGGACGAGGCCATGGCGAGGCTTCTCCTCCAAGTCGGCTCGCCAACGCGCCGTCGTCTGGAGAAGGCGACTTCGGCACCCCGCCCCCTGGAAGCCGGCACCGCCAGCTTGGCGGCTCCAGACGCCGAAGCGACGAGCGCCGCACCCGTTGGGTGGGTGCGAGGAGGCGACACAGAGCAGAAGAAGCACCCATTCTACCCTACCTCTGCCCACCGTACAGTTGCTCTGCAAGCTGCGGCTTCTGACAGAAGACGGCTTAGGCATTTACACACTACTTGTCCGACTGCAGGAAGCATTTCATAGTGCAAGGCGGCAAGTCCCCGGGCAGACTGGTCGAGCCCGGTGCCAAGCGGCATGACAAAGAGTAACATACTTGTAGGCATAATTTTTATCATACAGACAAAAGAGGGCAGTCCCCGAGCTCGTCTCGGGGGGCCCGAAGTCTTGATACTTAAATACAAAAGATAGTGTGATACATACTGCATCAACTGTAAAATCTTCGGAGGAGATTTGCATTCCATGGCCGCTCTGTCTCCTTGCCAGAGTCGCCCCTCTTGCGTGCTCGGGGCTTCTGACCGTCGATTAGGTAGTAGGAGTCGTTGCCCAGTACTTTGCTGATGATGAAAGGGCCTTCCCAAGGCGCCGACAGCTTGTGTTGGCCGGCTGTTCGCTGGATCAGCCGGAGCACAAGGTCGCCTTCTTGGAAATATCTTGGCCTGACCTTCCTATTGTGGTATCGGCGCAGGCTCTGCTGGTAGATGCTGGACCGGCTGAGTGGCAACAGCCAACCCTCTTCTAGCAGATCGACGTCGTCTTGTCGTGCTTCTTCTGCTTCCTCCTTGGTGTACACGGTGACTCATGGGGAGTCGAACTCTATGTCCGTTGGGATGACGGCTTCGGCACCATAGACGAGGAAGAAGGGCGTGAAGCCGGTTGACTTGTTTGGAGTCGTGCGCAGACTCCAGAGGACGGCTGGCAGCTCGTCGAGCCAGCAGCCAGCCGAGCGCTCCAGAGGCTCGATCAACCGAGGCTTGATGCCGGACAGGATGAGGCCGTTTGCTCGCTCCACTTGGCCGTTTGACTACGGATGGGCGACGGACGCTAGGTCCAGTCGGATGCCCTGTGTTGCGCAGAAACTGGCCAAGGCGCCTTTGGCAAAATTTGTGCCGTTGTCAGTGATGATGCTGTGTGGTATGCCGTACCGAATTGTGATATCGGTGATGAAGGTCACTGCAGTCGGACCATTCAGTTTCTTGATTGGCTTCACTTCCACCCACTTGGTGAACTTGTCTACTGCGACAAGTAGGTGAGTTAAACCACCTCGTGTTGTCTTGAATGGTCCCACCATGTCTAGACCCCAAACTACGAAAGGCCAGGCAATGGGGATGGTCTTGAGCGCTGAAGCCAGCTAGTGCGGCTTGGAGCTGAACTTCTGGCACCCTTTTGCATTTTTGGACCAACTCCTTGGCCTCTTCCAAGGCAGTCGGCCAGAAGAAACCGTGCCGAAAGGCTTTGGCGACGAGTGCTCTTGAAGCCGCATGGTGGCCACATTCGCCTTGATGGATGTCTTCGAGGATCGCCTGGCCTTGTTCTGGCTCTACGCAGCGCTGATAGACACCAGTGACGCTGCGCCTGACTAGCTCTCTGTTGATTATGGTATAGGCTCCCGCTTGGCGTTGTACTTGCCGAGCTGAGGTCTCATCAGTTGATAGCTCTTTGTTCACCAGGAATTGGAGGATGGGCTGGGCCCATGAGGGTGCTGCTATTTCTTTGACTACCAGAATTGCGACTTGGACGAGGGCGGCTGGGCTGGGAGGCGGCGGGTTGGAGTCAATAGCCGCTTGCTGGGTTGATGAAGTCCCCAGGCCGACTGGTGCGGTCCTTGGGCCGAGTTCTGGAATCTTTGAGTCCTCCACCGCAGTCCCCGGGCCGGGCCCAACCGTGGCGGCCTTGGAGTCATCCGCCAGAGTCCCCGTTCCAACTGCCGGAGCTCTGGAGTCGGATCCGCCGTCTTCGGGAGGAGCCGGCACAAAAATGGAGTCTGATTCTGGTGAAGGCTTGACAGACGGCTTGAGGAGGCGTTGAAGGGCGACGCCAGAGGGTATTGCTTAGCGGGTAGAGCTGATTCGGGCCAAGGCGTCTGCTTGGTCGTTGTCGTTTCTTGGCACATGGAGGAACTCGCACCCTTCGAAATACCCACTGAGTTGCTGCACGAGGAAACGGTAGCTCGCCATGTTTGCGTCCTTCGCGTCCCAGTCGCCAGATGACTGCTGGACCACTAAGTCCGAGTCGCCATAGCACAAGATCCAACGGATGCCAAGTTCTTTGGCAAGCCGGAGTCCGTGAATGAGCGCCTCAAACTCGGCAACGTTGTTGGAGGCGGCAAAATGGATTTGCAGTGCATATTTGAGCTTGTCTCCTTTAGGAGAGGTGAGGACGACCCCGGCTTCCAAGCCAGTGCACATCTTGGACCCGTCGAAGTGCATCCGCCAATGGGTGGAGTTAGGTGCTGGAGGTAGGTACTGGGTCTCGGCCCAATCGACAAGGAAGTCGGCTAGTGCTTGTGATTTGATAGCGGTGCGGGGCTGGTAGTAGATGGTGTAGGAAGCCAGCTCTATGGCCCACTTGGCCACTCGACCAGAGGCATCTCGGCTACCGATGATCTCGGCAAGCGGAGTCGTGCAGACCACTGTGATTGGGTGCTCTTGAAAGTAAGGCTTCAACTTCTTGGCGGCAAAGTGCACGCCATAGCACATCTTCTGATAGTGGGGGTAGTTCTTGCTTGGAGGTCGACAGTACCTCACCCAGGTAATATACTGGTCTCTGGACCGGTAGCGCCTTGCCTTCCTCTTTGCACTCTACTACAATGACTGTGCTGACTACTCGGCTGGTGGCGGCGATGTACAGGAGCATAGGTTCCCTGGGAGTCGGAGCCGCCAGGACGGGTGGAGTAGTCAGCATCTTCTTCAACTGATGGAAAGCTTCGTCCGCCTTATGGTTCCACTCGAAAAAAGTGGTCTTCTTCATGAGTTGGTATAAGGGGAGATCTTTCTCGCCCAGCCGACTGATGAATCGGCTGATGGACGCCAAGCAGCCGGTGAAGTTCTGCACATCCAACAGTCGGCTGGGTACCTCCATTCTCTCGATGGCCTTGATTTTTACTGGGTTGCATTCTATGCCGCGTTCAGAGACCAGGAAACCTAGCAGCTACCAGGATTCCGAAGACACACTTCTCGGGGTTGAGCTTGATTTGGAACCGGCACAGGTTCTCAAAGGTCTCCCTGAGGTCTTCCAGCAGTGTTCCATGCTTTTCCGTCTTCACCACCACGTCGTCCACGTAAACGTGGGTGTTTCTGCCGAGTTGCTTGAGGAGACACTTCTGCATGCAACGCTGAAAGGTGGCGCCAGCATTCCTCAAGCCGAACGTCATGGTGAGGTAGCAGAATGCACCAAACGGCATGATGAAGGCGGTCTTCAATCTGTCAGCCTGGTTCAGCTTGATCTGGTGATATCCTGAGTATGCATCCAAGAAACTCAACAGCTCGCATCCAGCTGTGGAGTCTATCACCTGATCGATTCTTGGTAGAGCAAATGGGTCTTTGGGGCAGGCCTTGTTGAGACTCGTGTAGTCAATACACATTCGCCACTGCTTGTTCTTCTTTAGCACCAGGACCGGGTTTGCCAGCCACTCCGGAAAGAAAACTTCCATAATGAAGCCGGCTGCCAGGAGTCGGGCTATCTCTTCTCCGACGACTCTTCTCTTGTCTTCTAATAAGCGGTGCAGGGGCTGCCTGACCGGCTTTGCATCAGATCGGACATGTAACTTGTGCTCGGCGAAATCCGTCGGTACACCTGGCATGTCTTTGGGAGACCATGCGAAGATGTCCCGATTCTCATGGAGGAAATCGACGAGCTCGCCTTCCTATTTGCTATCGAGGTTTGCACCTACGACTGCGTACCTCTCTGGGTGCTCTGGATCCAAGGGTATCTCCTTTGTCTCTTTGGCCGGTTTGAACGAACCCTCAGCTTCCGACTCCTTTGGGTTGGGCGATAGCTTCGGCTGCTTGCCGGCCATCGCCACAACTCGTTCAAGGAGCCGCTTCTCGGCTGCGACTACCAGGGACTCGGCCAACCGACTGCTCTCAGCTGCGCAAGCAGACGACTTCCGGTAGTCGCCTGCCACAGTCAGAATTCGCCTGGAACTAGGCATCTATATCTGGAGGTAAGCATAGTGGGGGACCGCCATGAATTTGGCCAAGGCGGGTCGGCCAAGTAGCGCATGGTATGGGCTCTCAAGGTCCACCACCTCAAACCAAACAGGCTCTCTTCGGAAGTGATCTTTGTCCCCAAAGAGGACATCAATCAGGATCTTGCCGATCGGTGAGCAGGACAGCCCAGGGACAATGCCGTGGAACACAGTCCGGCTGTTCTGAAGCTGTCTTTGCTTGATTCCCACCTTCTCCATGGTGTCTTTGTACAGGATATTGATGTTGCTGCCCCCGTCTATCAGAACTCGCGAGAAGCGCGCGGCCCGCTTATCCGTGGCAAAGGTGGCGTCCAGGACCAAGGCGTAGGAGCCCGGGCTTGGCATCACTTCTGGGTGGTCAGCCCTGCTCCAGCTGATGGGCTTCTCGGACCAGTGCATGAACTCTGGCATCTCTGAGGCTACTGTTTTCACCTCTTGTCGCTGCAGCCGCCTGTTGCGCCGATCATCAGCCATACTGGTGAACACCACACAGGCTCCATGCTCTTCAGGGTATTCGTCTTGTACTGCGCCGACCGGCCTGACTGCCGGCTGCTGGGGCGGAGGCGGAGGCGGTTGCCCAGCAGGCGGGGGTGCCTGGAGGCTGTCTCCCTTGGCGATCCCGGTGAGCCAGTGGCACTTCCGGGTGGTGTGATTTGACGGCTTCGCGCCGCTGTGGAACTTGCAAGGTCCATCCAAGGTCTGCTCATAGGAGAAGGCCGGCAACCTGTTCGGCTTGCCGCCTTTCTGTCGCTTGGGCGGAGGCTGCTCTTCCGGCTGCTGGGCTTCAATGGCTGCGACCTGCCGGCTGCCGGAAGCCGGGTGCGGGGCCTTGCGCTTGTTGTCGCCCTGCTGTTGTCGCCGGCCGGCGTCTGCCGCCGGATTCCTTGGAGCTTGAGGAGCCACTTTGTCGGCTGTGCTGATTTGAATTTCTGCCTTCATGGAGGAGTCGTCCCTTGCGTACTTGTCTGCTATGATCAGCAGCTCGCCGAGGGTTTCTGGCTCATCGCAGAGGAGCTTGTGCTTGAGGAGGGTGCCTTCTCGGCACCCAGCTGTGAAGTACTCGATGGCCTGCACCTCGTGCACGCCCTCGCAGGAGTTCCGGAGCTCTGCCCAACGCGTGAGGTAGTCGCTAGTCGACTCGTCGGGACCTTGCACGCACAAGGAGAGCTGACGAGGCTTAGGAGGACGCTTGTACGTGCTGGTGAAGTTGCGGAGGAATGCTTCGGTGAAGTCGATCCAGCTGTTGATGCTGCGGGGCTTCAGGCTGTTCAGCCATGTCCGGGCCATGCCCTGGAGCATGAGCGGAACGTACTTTACGGCGACTCGCTTGTTGCCGTTTGCTATGCTGACAGCCGTGGAGTAATCGACTAGCCAGTCTTCCGGCTTCACGGAGCCGGTGTACTTGGGCGTGTCTTTTGGGAGCGTGAACCCTGTGGGAAAGGGCTCGTCCCTAATGCGGGGCCCGAAACAAGGCGGACCCAGCTCGTCTTCTTCCTCCAGCGCCAAGGACCGGTGAAGTCGGTCGATCCAGAGGCGGGCGTCGTTCTCTCCAACTCCCTCTCGGTGGCCAAGGCGGTCACCGAGAGTCGGGTGAACAACAGGCGGCGGGGAGACTCGCCTCTCCTTGCGGGGAGGGGGAGGCGGACAGTCGTCCCGTCGTTCCACTACTCTCGGGCGGCCATCTCGGTCGCGCTCTATGGTAATCCGAGTCCGACTATGGCTGAGAGCCGGCTCCTTGTTCTTTCTTCCTTGGGCGCCGCCAGTCGGCGTCCGAGACGTCGCGCCTTGATCTCGGTGCGGGTCGTCGTTTGGCCGCGGAGGCGCCTCCATGCGGCAGCCGGCCTCATTCTGCGCGGCAGCCGCGTCGAGGAGCCGCTGGACTCGCTCCATCATGAGGCGGCGTTCTTCGCCCTCTAAATTGTCCAGCTCATCCGCCGCTGCCTGGGCGGCTCGGATGTTCTCCGCTGGTGTAGCGTACATGGGGCGGCTAGCCCCAAACAGGCTGGCGATGGCTACGCCACGCTACCGGACCGCGCCAAGGCGGCTGGGCCCTGCCGGAGCCGGCGAGCCGCCAACGGCGCGATCCATCTCCCGCTGGTAAGCTTCTGACAAGCGTCTCATGCTGGCCAGCTTCTTCGCGCCTTCAACGAGCTGAAGGCGGCGCGCTTCTAACGTCTCTGCGTCAGCATCTTCCGGGATGGGTGCGGCTAGGTCTTGCAGCGCCGCGACGAGCGAGTCGGGCGCTCCTCCGCCGGGGAACTCGTCATGACTGATGACCAGCACCTCAGTGACGGTGCTTTCGTCGCTTTCCG
>NC_041386.1:522003128-522008447 GCF_002162155.2 Triticum dicoccoides
TCGTCGTAGACCACCACGTTGGTGGGGAACGCGTCGAGCGACACGGTGTCGGAGTCGACCAGCATCAGGTCGGTGGAGCCTACGGACTCCAAGTCTACGACATGCTCGCCGGAAACGTGGAGTTGATCGAGGAGGCCCGCGAGGAGGTTCTCGGGGCCGCCCGCGGCTGCGTCGGCCGTAGGTTCGTCGGAGAGGCGGACCTCACCGACAAGCTCGGCCAAGGAGCTGGTTGCGGAGGCGATCTCAACACCGCGCAGCGCATCGATGCAAACTTCGTCTGGCGTGCCTGGCTGGCTTCGCTCACCAGGGAGGAAGAGGGTTCCCGTCCACAACAGATCTCCGGACGGCGGTGCACCATGCCCCATGGTGGGCGCCAAATGTCGGGGGTTTGGTGCGACATATGCCAATGGATGGCTTATCATGGTGGGGGCGAGTAGAACGTCGCTGGTGCCTAGAAACGGGATGAGGCGAAGACATGCACGCCGGCGAATCTTAGCCAGCTTCAGGGCTCTCCGAGGAGATAACACCCCTATTGCTGCTCTGCGGGGTCTCCGCATGATCACTATGGTCAAGTGTTTACACGATTGCTCCTTGAGCTGTATCTGGTGGTAGGAGAGGGCAAGGCCAGCTCCCTCCTTCTATCTGGTATGGTGTAGAACTACTGGGATCCAACCCTTTGCATGGGTGCCCTGGGGGGTTTATATAGGCCCACCCCCCAGGGGTACAATGGTAATTAGACTGGGCGTGGGCCCAGCCGTCAGTGCCTCCGACCTCCGACTTCTCCGCCGACTGGTGGGGCCCGCCGACTGGTCTGGTACGGAGCCGACAGGCCGCGTCCGCCGCGGGCGGGTCTTGCCGGCTGCTGATTACTGTAGTCGTGCTCCTAATGATGCAGGCTTGGTCATGGGGTCGTGGCAACAGCCCCGCCGCCTGGCGGGCGATCACTATGGCCACTCCCCATCTCATCTTGATTAATGGTGCGTGGGCTCCGGGGGCTGGCTCGGCCGACTTCCTCGGGCCGACTCCCGATGGGTCCGACTGGCGGTCCTCCCGCCGTCTCCCGAGGTCTCGCTGGCCGGTGGGTCCCGATGCTTCCAGGCCGTACAAACAAGCCGCCGTGGGCACAGGACTCGGTACTGTGGTGCTGACGTTAGGGCTGGCATGGCAACAGTGCCACGCCGCACGGAGATCTTCCGGAGAACGGCGTGTTGTAGCCATGCCTGCCCTTGGTGAGGGGCAGGGGTAGGCTTTGCTGTGGCCATGCCCCTGCCTCTTCCCCTTTGATGAGGTCGCGATTCGTTGGAGTCGCCGGCCGACTCCCCAAAGCCGGCTTCTCTGGAAGTCGTCCCTGGGACTCGACCGCAGGCGGGCAGTCGGCCGTCCTGCCGTTGACTCTTCAGGAGGCGGCTCTTCGTCCCGGAGTCTTGAGGGGCGCAGCCTGCCCCGATGTCTTGAAAGGTTATGGGCCTCGGTTTGGCCTACCCGTGGCCCATTACTCCAACATCTTTGAAGGATTAGAATCTTAGGAATTTTTCCTACGTTGGTCGTTTGATTCGTAGGATTGAATCATGTAGAATGTTTTCCTAAGGAATCATTTGTACTACGTTTCACAGGAATTCTAACATGCACTCCAACCTCTTGAAAGAAATCCTTTGTTTTTCATGTGACACAATCAAACAAACTCAAATCCTATAGGGATCCAATGAACATGCCATTCCAATCCTAGTTTTTTCCTATTCCTGTGTTTTTGCAATCCTATGAATCAAATAGGCCCTTAGTCATGAATTAAGTTCAACCATGGAGTCTTCTAGATTATACATGTGGCGGAATCTAGTGTATGATATCCAGCAGCCAGTAGTTCTCGGATTTGCCATCTTTGTACCGTCGGATTGGCTTCATCCAACGACCAACTTTCAAAGTTTTTCACACACTATATAGGGGGTATAGATATAGATGTCCCGGTCCGTTGCAATGGATCCAAAGTATATATATCTATTTAGTGGAGTACACTCTAAACACACTATCTATTTATTTTTCTCTAACCTTCCGTAGCCATGCAACCAAGCTACATAAGCTTCGTGGGTGCCCCCCACATCATATTATTCATACTACATTGATGGAAAAAAAAGATAAATCACCCAAAACAAGATCTTCCCATTTTTTGTTCCTACGATGTTGTGCCGTGCACGTACCTACTAGTTGTATAGTGGTAGTACTAGTAATATAGTATTAGGAGTACAAACTTGGTACTAGTAGGAGTAGTACTAGTACGGAATGCTCCTACTCTATCAACGAGCCCCGCCTGACACCAAATTTCTTGGCTTCCATGCTACAGCTAGATCTTCCCCTCGTTTCTTTTTTCCAACCTGGCGGCAGGCGGGGTGTCGGTTTGCTCAACGGTGGTCCCACATGAAAGTGAAAATGCAGGGAACATGCCTTCCCTAAGCCATGTGTCGTGCCAGACGGCCCGTGTTGTACTCCCGATTCTCGGGCGTGTGGGGGTGCGACGCGAACGCGGCATGCCTTTTCCTTTTACCAGCAATGTGCTCGGGCGTTGCGACGGATCCAAAGTAGTAGAATAGTAGTATTTGTTCACAAACTTGAAAGAAATCACTATTGTTTTGATATACTCCTAATATATTACTCCCTCCATACCTAAATATTTGTCTTTTTTGAGATTTCAAATGGACTATCACATACGGATTATATAGACATATTCTAGTGTTTCTAGCAAGATGCCCGCGCGTTGCACGAAGTTGATGGAAAAGGTAAGCACAACTTATAAATTGACGGATGGAGTACTAGTTAAAGTGATGCATATAATTAAGCAAAGGGATCGCATATGTCGGTATTAACTGGAACGAGAATGCAACAACACAATAAGAATTAAGGCCACGATGATGCGATCCCAGTGGTCGTTACAGAAGGCAAGAAGAAAGATAGATCCACGAATGTACGACCTCCTCCTCCTCCTCAACTTAGTGCGCCGGGCCACCGACCGGTGGCTAAGGAGCGACGGCTTTTGTGGCGAGGTCGAGGTGCTTCTCAGCAAAGGCATCCAAGGCTTCCAGCCGGTTGAGGAAGGTCAACGTCATAGCGTCCTCACTGGCCTTGTAGATACCTATGTACATGATTTCCTCATACACGTGGATGTGTAGGTCGACGAATTCTTGGAGGGCGAGGCGCCTCGCGGTGAGCGCGGCCTCCAGGTGGACATTCTTCGTGGCGTCGGCGGGAAGTCGCAGGGCCACCAGTGCTTGAAAGAGGTTCCGGTCATGGAGGCCGATTAGGGTGGCAGGCAATGAGGATCCCGGGCGCGCGGGGTGGAGGAGTACGGCGATGTCGTCCGCGAGCTTCTTGAGGACGGTGAACTTGTTGCTGGTGGCAACGATCATCTGGTCCAACTGAGATTCGTAGTTGGCGTCGAAGGTGGCCATCCACCAGCCAGTCTCCGACACCGTCTGGAGATGATCCTCGGCGCCATGTGCAGGCCAGCGTCGTGGACCATCTAGCGCAGCCGCTGGCCGCTCACAAGCATCGCCGCCATGGGTCTGGAGTGAGCTCTTTTACACTTAGTGTAGGTTCTTAGGCAAATGCTTAGGTGCGTACGATGTGGTAGATGCATTAGAATGGAGGGGCGCCTTTATATGAGGGCAATGAGGGAAAACTGCATTGCATTCACATCGTGCAACCTCTTTTCCCGGACCTCCTCTCATTACTTCCCTCATGCATTAATTGAAGAAGGATGCATTGGCCGTTCAACATATTAGGAACCGCTACTCCCTCCCTCGTCTGCATTAAAGCCATATCGGGAACTGCGCCGCCCGTTGTCAAATCAAATACTCCCTCCGTCTAGGTGAGTATTAAGTCATCTTATGAAAACCAAATACTCCCTCCTTTCCGGTTTATAAGGCTCAATTCAACAATCTCACCAACTAAGGTAGATGATGAGTGGTGGAATATTTTTTGTAGTTTACAAAAGCACCCAATTAATGCTCTTGTTTTCCTCAAAAAATTATGTTTACGAATGCATTAATTGCAATGCATGCATGCATAAAGTGCATGCATTGGTCAGTTTTCTCTTAATACTTGCATGCAATGATTTAATGCACCTTGAAGTCTGAACATGTGATGGGGAACAACCAAATTGAGCCTTATAAAATGGAAAAACTAAAATTTTGAGATAAGCCCTATAAACCGGAAAGGAGGGAGTAGTAAACACATAGGCGTGGTGCATTAACTCTCACGGTGTTTCTTCTTTTTTGACATAAATAGAGGAATCAACCAAGAAGAGATGTGGGGCTTGTATGCTTTTAATGACTTGAGACTATCAAACATGACATGCAGTGGTCAGTTTGTTACACAAGAACAAATACAACCCACGTCAGCACACACGCATCTTATATAGCATCACATCCAATGGCTATAAAAGATGAATGAGACCAAATTATATCTCATCTAGATGAGTTCTAGCTAAACTGTATTAATAATACTTAGTACTCCTGCGCCATGTATCATATATTAGTATCATGTAGTACTTTATTTATTTATGAGGTATCCAGATGGCACTGCACCGCCAAGAAAACAGGGTAACATCAAAATTATGGACTACTTTTTTGAGTATGTTGGTAAGGTCCGGTCATAGTCACTTGTTGAAATCTCTAAAAAGACAAATACTCCCTCCGTCCGGAAATACTTGTCATCAAAATGGATAAAAGGAAATGTATCTAGACGTATTTTAATTTTAGATACATCTCTTTTTATCCATTTTGATGACAAGTATTTTCAGACGGAGGGAGTAGAAAACAGAGTTGGTGATGATGGTGTGCGTGCCATCCTACAATATAGGCCGTCAGATTTATATCTAACGGATAGGAAAGAAACTATGGCAATTTTGCAAAAATATACCCACACGTCTCTCCATGTTCGCAAATAAGGCCTTCCCTCGTTCAACCTTTTCTCTCACAAGATAAACTACTCATAAAAATGCATCTTGATGTTCCATGCAACGCACGGGCAGCTAGCTTATTTCTTTTAAAATAGTGCTGCGATAATTGGGTTGAAGTGATATATTTTATGTCTGCCCCGAAAGATTTCAGATTCACTAGTAGTAACAAAGAAAAGGTTGCCTTGTTAATTAACAGAAAATTGGGTGAAAACTATCACATGAGGCCGGTAAAAACAAGGCACACTAGGTTCAGCATCATCGTCACTACAGCTGTGTGCGCGCGCGAGAAGTCTACATATCGAGGGGGCTACCGAGCGAGGCACCGAGACACAATGTTTGAGGGAGAAACCAATTGACAGATTATGATCAGA